>NC_037668.1:217094782-217303499 GCF_003255815.1 Theropithecus gelada | reverse complement strand
TCCTTCTCTCCTCCCCTCCCCCCTCCCCTCCCCCCTCCCCTCCCCTCTCCCCTTCCCTCTCCCCTTCCTTCTCTCTCTTTCTTCTCACTTTTGGAAAATGTCCAAAACGTATAAAGTTCTGTTTGTTTTTTCATATTATTTTCCTGTGCTATTCAAATTGGATAATAATCTCTGCTGGTATATCAAGTGTACTGACTCTTACATAATCTCCAGTGTGCTCTAAGCTCATAGGGAGAATTTCTTATTTCAGATATTTTTTTTTTTAAATTTTAGGTTTTTCCATTTGGTCCTTTTCCTAATAGTTTCTGTGTCTCTGCTGAGATTTTCAACCTTTTTACTCATAAACATATTTTATTTTACGTCACTGAAGATAATTATAAAGTCGCTTTAAAATCTTTGTCTACTAATTTCAACATAAGATCATCACAGTATCAGTTTCCTTTGATATCTTTTTCTAGTGTATGGGTTCTGTCTCCTTTTTTTTTTTTAAATGCTGAGTCATTTTGGAATGGATCCTGGGCATTGTGACTGGTATGTTGTGCCTCTGAATTCGGTTATGTTGCAGCAAAGATACTGAATTTTGTATTTTCCTAGGCCAGTCATCATGGATGAACTCAAAGTGCAAACGCTTTCTTTTTTCCAGTGGGTTAAGATTTCAGGTTTGTTTATTTAGACATCATGAGGGAGCTTGGAGCCTGCCCTGTGCATGTGTGGTTTAGGAGTCAGCAGAGATTTGGGCAGACTCTATACTGAGGGTTGAGGGCTTTTTCTCTTTGGCTGCCTCTTTTCTGGAATTCCACCTCCCTCACTTTAAAGCTGCTGTACTTGTTCAAGCTCTGTCCTCTGATCGTTCATGGCAGTAGAACTGTGGGTGTCTGATTTAAGATTTTTACCCTAAATGGCATAAGCTGGGGTCCACCTTCAGGCCAAAAGCCATAAAAATGAGAAATTCATTTGGTACCGTTCCTTATTGCTAATGCCCACCTCCCCTTTAATACCTACCTGTTTTCAGTTGCTTCCCAGAACCCTTAGATTGTTTTCATGTTTTTTTCCTGAGGTTACAGTTACATGCAGGAGGGTTAATCCAGTCGGAGCTGCTTGACCATGATTGGAAGTGAAACTGAGTATTTGTTCTTAATTATGCATTATTGCATGCCAGATGTACACCTTTTCTTCATGTGACACAGCAATGTTTTGTATTCATGCAGGGAAATATCTCACAGATTCACATTTGTGCAACATTCTAAAGAGCTTGTGTGAGAGAGCTTATTTAAACAGTGTGAATTACCAGTGAATGTTATGGTTAGTTCAGTGCAGCCAAAACATAATTCGTGGCTGTTCCCCTTCTCTTTTGTCCCAATTCTCAGTCACAAATTCAGACCTCTTTTTAGAGAACGTGTAATTTCCTTACCTTTTGACAATGCCTTTTAGACTTCACTAGGGAGCTTGGAGGCTGCCCTGTGCATGCATGGTTCAGGAGTCAGCAGAGGCTGACGCCTGGTGAGTAGGCATCAATGGCCGAAACACCAAAGAACCTCCTGTGAAGATTTTATTGTGTTTACTCACTAAATATTTAGTGCTTATCTATTAAGTCATGCACAACATGACGATGCTTCAGTCAGCACACCGCATATACCACAGTGGTTCCATAAGATTATAATAGCATATTTTTACCGTACTTTTTCTACATTTAGATACACAAATGCTTACCATTGTGTTAAGTTGCCTACCGTATTCAGCACTGTAGCATGTACAGGGCTGTAGCCTAGGGGCAGAAGGCCATCCCATATGGCCTAGGTGTGTTGTAGGTTACACCATCAAGGCTTGTATATAAGTACACTCCATGATGTTTGACAATGACACAATCACCTAACATGCATTTCTCAGAAGAGATCCCTGTCATTAAGCGACCACAAACTGTAGTTTGTGGTAAGTATTATGCCAACAGCTAGCGTTGCAAAGATAGCTAAGATAAAGTCCCTGTCTTCAAGTTGCTTACAGTTTAGTAGAAGAGACATAAATAAGCAGGCGATTTACATTTTCATGTGATGTGGGTTGTGTTTCAGAGGTGATAGAAGTATTTTAGAGGTTGCCTGACCCAGATTTTAAGAGTAAAGGACCTGTTACAGAGGCTGCAGTTAGGATTGGGTTAAAATTAATTGGGCGGTAGTTGATATTGTGATGCTTTAGGATGACTTTAGTGTGAATATTTAGGGCCTCAGTGTTTTCATCTTAAAATGAGGGGATTGGACTAGATCTGTAAGATTATTTTCAATGTGACTATTTTGTCATTTATTTAAAGACACATTGAAGAGATGCTCAAAAAACATACTTATTTTTTCTAGGCTAACAGGAAGTACTCCTTGTGATTTCTTTGCCTGTTCCTGTTCTGATGTTTAGCTGCCCAGTACACACCTGCAAGGGAAGCCTTGGATATCCAATTGGGGTTCTGAAAGGGGTGTGTGTGTGTGTGTGTGTGTGTGTGTGTGTTTAGAACCTCATCTGCCCCCCTTGCTATTCTTTTACCCCTTTTTGGAGCCAGAGCTTCTGGGCATAGTAGCGTCTGGGCATAGTAGCTCCGGATAAATACGGGTTCTTTTCCCCAGTAGCTTCCTTGCCGAACATAGAAATTGCTGCCTGCCCCGTGCCTCAAATTGAACTTCTACCTCTTCCTCCCCAGCTTTTAAAGCCCCTGTCTTTCCT
Source organism: Theropithecus gelada (assembly GCF_003255815.1). Lineage (NCBI taxonomy): Eukaryota > Metazoa > Chordata > Mammalia > Primates > Cercopithecidae > Theropithecus > Theropithecus gelada. Next base: position 217,300,796 of record NC_037668.1, on the reverse strand, counting down.
TCTCACCACAAATTCATCCCCCAACCCAAACGCTCCCTGCCACTGGGTCTCTCCAGCATTCATCTGATGTGGTGTTAAGAGAGTGGCTGGGGCTGTCAGTGCTAGAACCTGGACAGAGAGGGGGGGCGGGTCTTGGTTACATCATCTTTACAGAAATATAATATGAATTTCTCTATAAAAATAATAGATACTTGTTAGAAGCTTTAGTATTATATTTTTATATATTTCTGGTTTAAAAGACCTTAATGTTACTGCGTAGTTACCTACCTACATTATATAGCGTTTGTGTGTATGTGTGTGTATCTATTGAAACAGGTCCCAAGTTTTTTCCAGTTTATATGTAGGCTGCATTTTTCTTTTTTTCTTTTCTTTTTTTAATTTTTGAGCCAGGGTCTCTCTCTGTCACCCAGGGGAGTGCAGTGGTGCAATCACAGCTCACTTCACCCTCAGCCTTCCACCTCAGCCTCCCAAGTAGCTGGGATCACAGGCATGTGCTACCATACCTGGGTAATTTAAAAATTTTTTTTGTAGAGATGGAGTCTCTCTGTGTTACTCAGGCTAGTCTTGAACTCCTGGCCTCAAGTGATCTGCCCATCTTGGCCTCCCAAATTGTTGGAATTATAGATGTGAGCCACTGTGCCCAGCCTTCCCTATATAGGCTTTTATAACAAAATTAGCTTGTAAGTTGGAAATTGCCTTTATGTCATTTCTCCCCAGTTTACATACTTATTCAACTTTTGCTCATGTTCTTGAATATTTCTCATGAGAAATAGTGATTAATGGCTGCCACACTGCTGATGTTGGACAGTGCCTATAAAATCAGCTGAAGGAGGGAGAAAGTAGATTGTTTCACTAGGCTCTTAGTGAAGTTCCGATAGTTAGAATAGATGCAACTTGTCCAGAAACACTACTAATGCAATGTATTTTTGTTCCCCTCTCATGCCTTTTAAAAAGGCTCCCAGTGTTTCACTAATGAGAGCTCTTTTATTGTAATTTATAGGTGAATCCTCTCCAGGTATAACAGATCTTCAAATAATGTATCATAGCTATAGATATTTGTGAATAACATCACCTGTGCATAGACCTACAATCAGTAGGATGAGTGCTTATGAAGTTATTTTTGAATGAGAAAAATGTATCACCGAAAAGAAAATACAAGTTCCAATTTCTGGGGATTACTTTTTAAAGTAATGCAAATCATCCATATCATGTGTTAACAAACGCTTCAGAATTCCAGCAAGGAAAGCAGGTGTATTAATTAAACATTTAATGTCTTTTATAGCTAAAGTACTCATTTTGGCAGGTCTATTATGATACAATAGTGGTATATTAATTTGTTATATACCTTGGGCCCCTTGGTACATTTTATATAGGCACAAGATCAACAGCTTGAGCTTCAATTATTACTGTGTAGTTTTGTAAAAATGAAATATAATTATCGTGTCTAGTTTTATGTCAAGAAGAATTCACTGGTATGGCACAGCTTAGCATACAATGTAACTAAATAATGTATGCCATATATCCATTAGTTTTGTTATAAATAAATCCTCTTTTATACTCCTGCTTTTCCACTATGTGCACACCTACATATACACAAAGCGTGAAGCCAGTATTTAATAGAAATTAAATAAACCAGAATCTCCACCTGTGATTGACTACTTTCTCATGTTGTTTCAGAGAAGTGAAAATTACAGCACCAGATTACTATCTCTGGGAGATCTAAACATGCAATAGTGTTGGCAATTCTTTACAGCAAACATCTATTTTCGCTGATTTTGAACCCTATAAGCCAACACAAAGTGGTGGAAATAACCACAGTTGTTAAGGCAATTAAGATACCATAATCACTGTCTACATCAGCTGCCCCAGAAAGTTTCCAGTTCTCCACTCTGTTTCTTAAGCACCTGGAAGGAACAATAGAAGAAAGAATATAGAGATCTGATAGTAGCACGTGACCTGTTGCTAAGAAAGGTCTGTGGAGTCTCTTAGCTTCAGAGACCTTGGTGTTCATGTATACCCCCGTGTGGTCATTCCAGCCGTACCAGAAATACCAAATGTGACTTACTCTAACAACCTTCAGAAAATTCTCTCTGTTCTTTCACTGACATTTTTAGGAAGATAGTAAATGGTAGAGTGATTTCATAACATTTAAAATTTGATAAAAGATCAGTGTGGAAAGGATCTAGGGTGCTTCAACTTTGCTGTCACCATATGGACTTCAAGTTGCATATTTCCAGTGAAATGAAATTGATGTCTTGAACCCAGAAACTTTATTGTCTTGTTTAAGATCACTGGATAGTACATTTTCTGAAAGCAAATTGTTTTTCAAATAAAGATTTGTTTCAAGTTTAGTGCATTTGTCAGAAAAATACGTTGTTTGCAGTTAATGACACTATAGCTATTCATTGAGTTGATCCATAAAAGTAGCTGAGATTTACAGAAATATTTATGACTATCCTTTCTAAATGGGAATTTACATTCTGTTGATACAGAAATGTTTTGAGAGATGTGGTTAGAGAAAAAGAAGAGATGAAGATTCTGGTTTAAAGCTGAAATAGGAAATTAATGTGTTAATGTGCTAGGGCTGCTATAACAAAATACCACAGACTGGGTGGTTTAAACAACAGGAATTCGTTTTCTCACATTTCTGGCTAAAGTCCAAGATCAAGGTACAGGCAGGGTTAGTTTCTTCTGAGGTGTCTTTCCTTGGCTTGCAGAAGGCCGTCTTCTCCCTGTGTCTTCATGTGGTTTTTCCTTAGTGTGTCTACTTGTGTGTCCAAATTTCCTCTTCTTGTAAAGATACCAGATTGAGTTAAGACACACCCTTATATCTCATTTTAATGCAGTTACTTTTTTAAAGGCCTTATCTCCAGATAGAGTCACATTTTGAGGTACTTGGGGTTAGGGCTTAAACATACTAATTTTGGGGGGACACATTTCAACCTATAATAATATAATATTTGAAATTCGTTCAGCTATTATTTAAAGTAAATATGAGGGGACTTCAAAAAGTTCATGGAAAATGGTATTAAAAGATAAAAACAGAAAATATAAACTTTATTTCTCAACAGAAGCTCCATCAAGTTCAAGATACTTTTGTAAGCCATGATACCAGCTAGTTAGTTCATCCCTAAAGAGCTGAACGTCCTGGTAATTTACCTATATGTCAGTGCAGTCTTTAAGTGAAGAAAAACTAGTTCTCTTTAAAAGCTTTTTTAAGTTTAGGGGAAAAATAAGTCAGAAGGAGCCAAATCAGGACTGTAAGGTGGATGCCTAATGGTTTCCCATGAAAGCTCATGAAAGTACCCCTGTTTAATGAGAGGAATTAAGCAGGAGCATTATGCTGGTGGAGGAGGACTCTCTGGTGAAGCTTTCCTGGAAGTTTTTCTGCTAAAGCTTTGGCTAACTTTCTCCAGGTGTTATCATTCTCTGGCCCTCCAGAAAGTCAATAAGCAAAATGCCTTGAGCACCCAAAAGACTATTGCCATGACCTTTGCCCTTGACCTGTCCAATATTGCTTTGACTGGACCATTGCCACTTCTTCATACCCATTGCTTTATCTTGAGGATTATACTGATAGAACCATGTTTCAACTCCCGTTACAATTCTTCAAAGACATGCTTCAGGATCTTTATTTCACTTGTTTAAAATTTCCATTGAAAGTTCTGCTCTTGTCTACAGCCGATCTGGATGCAACGGTTTTGGCCCCCATCGAGTGGAAAGTTTGCTCAACTTAAATTTTTCAGTCAGAATTCTGTAAGCGGAACCAGATGAGATGTCTATGGTATTGGCTATTGTTTCTGCTGTTAATCACTGGTCGTCTTGAATTAGGGCACAAACAAGATTAATTTTTCCCTTGCAAATTGATGTGGATGGTCTGTCGCTGCGGGCTTCATCTTCCACATTGTCTTGTCCCTTTTTAAAATAAGTTACCCATTTTTAGACTGCTGATTTATTTGGGGCATACTTCCCATAACTTTTCATAAAGCATCAGTGATTTAATCATTCTTCCACCCAAGCTTCACCACGAATTTAATGTTTGTTCTTGCTTTGATTTTAGAATTCATGTTGCTCTTACAGGGGCTCTTTCCAAACTGACGTCTTATCCTTCTTAGTGCCTCAAACTTGATCCTGTACAGACATGTTACAACAAGTTAGTGTGAGTTAATTTTGGTGCAGAAATTTTTTGAAATCTGTGCATGGTTTTTTCATAATACACATTTTCCATAAACTTTATGAAGACTACTCAGGAATATTATATATTCTAGAAATTGGTAATGAAATCTAAAGTTGGGGCATCCTGATGATTTTTACGGGACTGCTTCTGTTCAAGTACTGTGGCAATTTTTTTTTTCTTTTTTTTTGTTGGAGTCTTGCTCTGTCACCCAGGCTGGGGTGCAATGGCACAATCTCAGCTCACTGCAACCTCTGCCTCCCAGGTTCCAGCGATTCTCCTGCCTCAGCCTCCCAAGTAGCTGGGACTACAGGCATGTGCCACTACACCCAACTAATCTTTATATTTTTAATAGAGATGGGGTTTCACCATGTTGGCCAGTCTGGTCTCAAACTCCTGATCAGCCTGCCTCAGACTCCCAAAGTGCTGGGATTACAGGCGTGAGCCACCATGCCCAACCGTACTGAGGCAGTCTTTTACAAGCCCTACCCCACAACGTTCCCCATATACATAATGTAGGGTCTTTGCTTCCTCTACAAATGTTTATATTACACTGAGTTGTCTTCACCTTCAGGGACAGGGGGAGTGGAAGGGGGAATAATGCTTCCCAGAATGAATATCTTGACTGACTAATTTGTAGAGAAACAATCAAAAGCAAAAGTAGTTTTCATTCAAAGCCTTCACATTGTAAATGCTACAGTAGAAAGACCTTGAGATCAAGAGACCTAGGTTTTTGCCACTCCAGTTCTTATTTGTATAATTTTTGGCAAGCCATTTAACCAGTGTCAGCTTTAATTTCCTAATCTCTAAAAAGATATGCTACGTGCTCACTGACATCTTACTCCACTCCAAGATTTAATGATTGATTCATTTATTCTGCAAATATTGTTGAATGCTACTATGTGGCAAAGACTGTTTTAGGGGTTGGGAATACCACATTAGTGCAACACAAAGTTCCAGATGAGACAGGTGGGAAACAAATAGCAAGATGGTAAATTTAATCTTAATTATATCAATAATCACATTAAATGTAAATGTTCTAAACACCACAATTGAAAGACAGAGATTAGACTTGGTAAAAAGCAAGAACTACCTATACGCTGCTTATAAGAAATCAATTTTAAATGTGAGATATAAGTAGATTAGAAGCAATAGAACAGAAAATTATATACTATGCTCACCCTAATCAAAAGAAAACTAGAGTGCTATATTAAATCATACGAAGTAGATTTCAAAGCAAGTAATATTGCTGGAGAAAAGGAGGATTATTTCATAATAATTAAGGGAGTCATTTCATCAAGAAGTATTAACCATCTTAGTTATGCATCTAATAACAAAACTTCAAAATATATGAAGCAAAAACTAATATAACTATAAGGAAAAATAGACAAATTTACAATTACTATTAGACGTTTCAATACCCATCTTCAAATAATTGATACAGCAATTGGAGAGAAATTGGTAAGATTATAGACAGCTTGGGCAATACTATCAATCAGCTTGATCTAATTGACATTTATGAAACACGCTACCCAATAACATAAGAACACTTATTTTTCTCAAGGTCACAGATCATTTACCACAGTCTACCATATGTTGAGCAAAACAACTCCATGAATTTTAAAGGATTTAGCTACTGTAAAACATATTCTCTTTGAAGGAAATGAAATTAAAAAGACACAGAAAGATATATGGAAAATCCCCAAGTTCTTGGAAACTAAATACTAAATAATCCATGGATCAAAGAAGAAATCAAAGGGAAATTAGAAAGTATTTTGAATGGACTGAAAATGAAAACACAACATGTTTAGCTGTGATATAGTACTAAATAAAATTTATAGTACTAAAAGATATTTTTAAATATTAGAAAAGAAGAAAAGTGTAAGATTAATGACCTTAGCTTCTATGTTAAGAAACTAGGACTGGGCACAGTAGCTCACAACTATACTCAGTACTTTTGAAGGCCAAGGTAGAGGAGTTCTAGACTAGTCTGGACAACATAGTGAGATCCCATCTCTGAATAATAAAATATTAGCTGGGCATACTGGTGCGCACCTGTGGTCATAGCTACTCAGGAGGCTGAGGCAGGAGGATTGCTTGAGGCCAGGAGTTTGAAGCTTCAGTGAACTATGATCACAACACTATACTCCAGCCTGGGTGACAGAGTCAGATTTTGTCTCTAAGAAAGACAAAAAAGGAATTATAAAAACAAGAACAAATTAAATGCAGTGTAAACAGAACAAAGGAAATAAAGATTGGGATAGCAATCGATGAAACAGAAACAAAAAATCATAGAGAAAATTGATGAAAGAAAAACTGGGCTTTTGAGAAGATCATTAAAATGGATGTATTTCTCACCTGACTGAATAGAAAAGTGAGAAGACAAATAATAAACGTTGACACTGCTACAGATTATATTGGTATTAAGTGGATAATATAGAAACATTATGTATAACTTTATGCCAATAAATTCAACTCTTTGGCTAAAATGGACACATATCTTGAAAGATACAAATTACCAAGAAGAAATAGATGTCATGGATAGCCTTGTACCTACTAAAGAAATTATAATTGTGGTTAAGATCCTTCTGACAAAGACACCAGACCCACCCACATATTTTCACCAATGAAGTCTACCAAACATTTAAGGAATATTATCAATTCTATACAAATTATTCCAGAAAATTGAAGATGAGAGAATATTTCTCATTTCATTCTGTGAGGCAGGTACTAACTTGACATCAGTATGCAAAGAGATTTTTCTTTTTTTTTTTTTGAGACAGAGTCTGTCTCAGACTGTCTCAGACTCTGTCGCCCAGACTGGAGTGCAGTGGCACCATCTCAGCTCATGGCAAGCTCTGCCTCCCGGGTTCACGCCATTTTCCTGAGTAGCTGGGACTACAGGCGCCCGCCACCATACCCGCCCGGCTAATTTTTTGTATTTTTAGTAGAGACGGAGATTTCACCGTGTTAGCCAGGATGGTCTCGATCTCCTGACCTCGTGATCTGCCTGCCTCGGCCTAAGTGCTGGGATTACAGGCCTGAGCCACCACGCCTGGCCTGCAAAGAGATTTTTAAAAGAATGCTATAGACCAATATTCTTAATGAACATATATGCTAAAATGTTTAATTTAATTTTAGCAAATTAAATCTAACAATAGATACAAAGAACCACTAACAGTGTGGTCTATTCTAGGAATAAAAGATTGATTTAACATTCAAAACCAATCACTATAGTTCACCTATTAACAGAGTAAGAAGGAAATGATTATATCAAATGATGCAAAGAAAAAATCAAGAAAAATTCATCCTTTTAAAAATTTATTTAAACAAAAAATGAAACGCTCTGAGTGAATTAGGAATTAGAATTGTTTTTTAACATAAAGGAAAACAATTTGACAGTTTCTGGAAAAGTCAAATGTATACCTACCATATGGCCCAGCCATTCCACTCCTTAGTATTTGTCCTAAATTAAATCATATGTCTACACAAAGACTTGGACGTAAAAGTTAATAGCAATTTTGTTTGTAAGTGCCCCAAACTGGAAACAGCCCCGATGTTCACTGACAGATGAGTGGGTCAATTGTGATACATCTGTGTACTGAAATATGACCCAGCAAAGTGGGCAAACTATTGATACCTGCGGTGACATGGATGAATATCAAAGTAATCATGCTAAATGAACGAGACAGACAAAGGGTACATACTATATGATTCATTTGCATAAAATTCTTAAACATACAAGCAAGTCAGTTACGGCAGAAAGTATGCCAGTCATGGCCTGCAGGGGATGGGAGGATGGAAGCACACATGGGCACAAGAAGACGTTTAAAGTGGTAGATGTTTTCACCATGTTGATTTTGGTGACAGTTTCATGGGTATATACATATGTCAAAACATATCAGCTGCCTGTTTTTCTTTTTTCTTTTCTTTTTTTTTTTTTTTGAGAGGGTTTTACTCTTTTGCCCAGGCTAGGTTGAAGTGCAATGGCATAATCTTGGCTCACTGCAACCTCTGCCTCCTGGGCTGAAGTGATCCTTCCACCTCAGCCTCCCAAGTAGCTGGGACTACAGGCACACGCTGCCACACCCAGCCCAAGTTGTATATTCTTAACGTGGGCTGTTTATGTTAATTACTCATCAATAAACTTTTTTTAAAGTCCTTGCCTTCGTGGAACTTACATTTTATTGATGATGACATTGACAGTAACAAACAAATCTACGTATATCATATGTGGTATACGTGCCTGTGTATCAGATGTTGCAAAGTCTCGAAGAAAAAGCAATGTGAAGATAGAAAGTGAGGGGGAGGATAGCTGTTTAATATAAGAAGGTGGTCAGGAAAGTCCTCAGTACATGTGGCATTTGAAACAGAGACTATTTTAAGCTCTCCTGTAATCTTTTGAAAACTGTTAAGAGAGGTTTCAGTTTGTTAAAGTTACAGATGATCATTCTCTCATCTAAAAGGACAAGTTTCCCCTGACTTGAAGGCAAATTTAAATTTCTGACATCACAAAGAACCAGATGAAAAGGGGGGAGCAGAGGTAAGCAAAACCTACTCCTAGTGCCCAAGAGAAGCCGATTCCAGCCACAGGAATTTCTTGTGGTTAACTTTTGATTGGAAGGATAAAGACCTATTTTGTGAACATCTGTAGAATAGTAAATCAGAAAAACCCAACCAGAATTCCAGTCTTCCAGTTTCCTGTCAGATAGGGGCAATTACCCCTGGGTTTTCTTAAAAAAAAAAAAAAAAAATCGTTCCAGCCTCTGTCGCCTCTGGTGTTCCCCGTGCATGTGCATGTGATATGTGATGCTGGTGAAGACAGTGCACTTAGCCCGAGAGTCAGAGGGAGGGTTTCTAGCAGTGGTGTGACCTGCTTGCTCATGTCCAGGGAGCCAGCAGAGCAGCTAGAAAGAAACTTGGTCTGGCACCATGGCAGGCTCTGCTTACCACTAGCAGAGGAGTTTGTTTCAGGTCAGGGATTAGTAGCCATTACCAGCTGATCAGTGGAATGTAGAGTTGGTTCATCCTCAAAGCTTGACAGTCATGAAGACCTTAGAATAGCTGTGTGCTGGGGGCAAACAAAGAATTTTAAAAAGAAGAGATTAAGAATGCTTTGTAGCATGCACCATAAACTGAAATGTGGTCCTTTATTTTGAAAACCTGCTTTTAATTCTGCTCATCCCACGATTCTTAAAAATATAGTTCTGTCTAGAGAATAGTTTAAAGATTTCGCCTTATTATTTAACATAAATTTGGTGACAGAAAGAGTGGGAAAATGCACTGATCTCAAGCCAATTGTGTATTTGTTTCTGTAAAATTTGTATAAAACATGCTGATTTCTGTCATTCTGTTTGCCATGTTCCTATCCCCATGAGAACCGTATTCTAAAGCAGCATCCCCTGTTCTGAATGATGCTCTGCAGAGCACATACTCTGACCCTAATGCTCTGGCTCTGGGCATCCTGTGCTAGAAGGAACCTGTGGGTTCCACCTATCCCTGAAGGCTAGAGCCCTGAGACGCAGAAGCCTCATGTTAGTTTCTTCTCCCTCCCAACCAGCAGAGGTTCACAGGGCTCCGGCTCCTGAGACCTCCGGTTCCCCAAGACTTTCTTCCACCCCCGCCTCCCCCACCCCCATGCCTGCCACAGGTGCAACTTGAATGAGATGATTCCTGCCCTGTCAATCCCAGAGGAGCTACTCTTAATCTCTTCTGGGCTGTGGTCCCTTTTGAGGATCTGATGAAAGCTGTGGGCAAAAATTTGCGTGTAACTGCAGGGGCTGCCAAGAAACCCTTTTCCAGAGCAGGGCGGGCATTGATGCCCACTTCCTATCAGCAAATTCTTAGCAAAGTCCAAAATTGTAGTTCTTTACGAAGGGAAAGGCAGCACTCTCGTCCGTACCCTGGTGGTAGCTGTATTATTAAGTTGTATCTTTGTTAATACCTTCTTCAGCTAGTACTAGAAAGAGGCTGCCCGGAGAGGAGCCCACGTCCTGGCACACTGCTCCCTGTCAATATGGTTTTGCATGTATGTTTGTTATTGGGGGGAAAAACCAGGACAGATTTTTCAATATCCCTCTCCCGTCCTATTCTGTGGTTTTCCTTTGTTGTTTTTCGTGATCCATTAGATTTTATACAGAACCACCAATTACCCACCGGTTTGTTTAGACTATTGACTGGGAAGCCAAATATCATGTCCCCCTTACACAGCGACTCAGCATTGTAGACTTTTGTTCTGTTCATTTAACTACATGCTCTCTGCATTTTTCCCAGAAAGGAATTTTCCTGAATTGAAATCAGTTAATAAAACTCTTTTTCTTTCTTTTTACAGCTTGTACCTCCTTTTAAACCTCAAGTAACATCTGAGACAGATACTAGATATTTTGATGAAGAATTTACAGCTCAGACTATTACAATAACACCACCTGAAAAATGTAAGTAAATTTAGAAGGCAATTGATAAATTTCTAATATAATTTCTTCTAATGTAATTGAAGAAAACAGTCTTCTAAAAACTCATCTGATATTTTCAAGATCAAATTCCACAGTGACTTACTCCATTCTATTTAAGAATATTGAATATTGAATTGAATTTAAGAACATTGAGTTCCCAGTGGAAATATCAAAAGACAGGTAATATCAAAGGACTGCAAGGAATGCTTTTCTGGGTAGGATAAATTATATATAGAGAAATTGTAGATGAAATTACAGACTAGCCCTTCCTTACTGTTCTCCAATAGATTCTTTTGACACCAACTGAAAGGACTGTGAAATAGAGACTCCCCTCTTTCCTAGACTTCGTTCATTCCCACATCGCCTTCAGAATTTTGCCAATTCTGGCCTCCTACTTACTTAATAGTTTTAAAATTCACTTAGAGTCACTCCTTTTTACTTAGCTCTCTCTTAAATAGCATTATCTGTGAGGACATAATTTAGTTTGCTGGTTCTTTTGAATACATATAAATTACATATTTCTGAAAACTATGTGTTCATGTACCACTTCAAGTCAATTCATATACATTAGTATGTCTCACACTTAGAGAAATTCCATAAATCAGTGGAGCTGTAATGAGGGAAAAGGTGATCAGACATAATTGATAAACATTTTCATGCTGACAGAGGTCTGTGTGTATCATCACTAACTTAGGAATGTGAATACGATTGCGTTTCGGGGCAATATTTGGAGGGCTGCAAGGATGCTTCAAGTCACACATTTTTTGGTTCACATCATAGTTTTTCTCTCCTTTTCTTTTCGATTCCTTTCCTATATGTCTTCTCTTCTCATTCCTTTTTCGGAGGCAGATTCATCAATAGTGCTGATGTGGACTCAGTGTCCAGGAGAGGGGAGGTTGGAGGCTAATGCTGTGCCCAACATAGTCACAGGTGACAGATTCTCCTGTCAAGAGGCAAACAAGGGGTCATGTGGGCCAAGAGGTCTTAATATGGGGACCATGGTCTGGCGACAAGGGGACTGTGAACACCCTGAAAGTGAAGATATAATTGTGTGTGTGTGCTTTTCTTTCTTTAGATTCACATAAAGTTAAGGTGCTCCAGGTCCTGAAGTTGGATCAGCCATAGTCAGGGAGCAGGGCTTACCAACTTGACCGATGTCCAGTCTAAGTTGTGAAATATCAGTACATTGAAGTGAGCTACTCATGGTCTATCCTGTGGTGAGGCAGAGTTTCCACTCAGTCCTGTGCCATTGCTAGAATTTTAGAATCACTAAGAGTCACTGACAGACAGTGTTGGAAAGCCTGTGGAGTCATGGGCAAGTAGCTCAGGGCTGAGTAGAAATAATGGGCATAGGCCTTGGCCTCTGTCCCCAGCATGGACTGTGGCATTAGAATTGTCCAAAATGCTAGGTAACACCAGTGAGTTTTTGGATCCGCCCATGGGCAGTTCCTGCCATAGAGCCTTTGCTAGGCCCTTTCATTTGGATATAATCCTAACTGTAATCAGACCACACCATTCCTCTGCTTAAAACCTTCCAGTGCCATTCCATTGCAGTCTAAATCCAATTTGCTCACACTGGTTTGCACAGCACTGACTGATCTGGGCTCTGTCCACCTCTCTGACCTCTTCCTGCTCCATCTTCCCCCACTGTCCCTGGGTTCCAGCCACACCTTGAACGTGCCACAGGTCACCATGCCTCAGGCTCTGGGTACGGTATTTATGGTGTCCATGCCTGGAATGCTCTTCTTCCCTGATCTTACATGGACGGCTCCTTCTTGTCCTTCAGCTCTAAGCTTGCATGTCATTCCATCAGAGAGCCTTCTTTGACCTCCTAGTCTGAAGAACATCAGTCTGACAACACTCCCTCCCACCCTTCATTCTCTACACTGGCACCTTTACTTGCTGGTATTTTTCTGTTTGTTTGCTTAGTGTCTCTTTCTCCCACTAATGTGCAGTGGGTTGGAGAGGAAGGATCTAGTTTGTCTCATTCGTTGTTAGCCCAAGCTCCTGGTTAGATGCCTGGCACAGTGTGCATATTCAATAATACTTGTTAGGCGCATAAATAAACAGAATGTGGTGAGGGCCTAAGAACTTCAGAGCTGGGAGGACACCCAGGTTTGCCTCCCCTCTGAATATCCAAAGCAGACATTGGGAAGGTCCTGACAGGTCTCTGTCCTCAGTCTCAGCCTCTTTGAGAAAGTTTCTATTCTTAAATAGAGCATTTGGCATTTGCATACTCTTTAGAGCAAGTAAATACGTTATTTTGGAAGTCGTAGAAATAGGAAGGCTCTAACATATCAGGAGTAGATATTTTACTTCAGAAAGCTAAAAGTGAAATCCCAATTTGGGACCCAGAGTGAGGCTGAAAAAGCCCAGGACTCAGACCTGGGGAACCCGTCTTATGTCCTGCCTCTGCCCCGTACAGCTCTGGGCGATGGCCGGTCACTTTGTCCTCTGCAGAAGCGGGGAGTAGGGCTGATCCTCTCTCGGTGGCCTGTTTTTGGCCTCCTGTGTGCCTGAGAAATTTAGGAGAGGCACTGAGAGCTCTGCAAATTTGAATCACCCTATTTTCAATTCTGCTCAAGCACCAGATTGGTTAGTCCATAGTATTACTGTGTGCTGTGGTCCAGTCCATTTCGGGGGACGATAGGCCCGACCCAGCGAGCGCCTGGCTGCAGGAGCGGCGTAGTGGAGGGCTGGCATAGTGGAGGGCCGGCGGACAGGGCCAACTAATGCTGTGCTCGGAAATGTGGGACTGGAAAGACCAGAGCAAATCAAAATAGATTTGGTTACAAATAAGGTCAATTAGAAACTGTTGTATATGCCTCTTAGTTATTTTTTCATGATTGACTTGAATTTCAAAGCCCTAGCTTTCAAGGACCAGAATCTCTACGAAATTCATCTTACCTGCCTTATTCCTTACACCACACCCACGGGGCACTTGTCCTGATGAGAATTTGTCGTTAGTTTGCATTTTATTGCTCAATTTCTAGGACTTCTAAAATGAGACTGAAATGTTAGAAAGTGTTAGAAGTCCCCCAGCACAGTTTCTAGAACATAATTTGAACCTAGTTCCTTGGCTTCATTAATCAGCAATATAAAAGCCATCAAGAATGTTTTTCCTGGCATGTCATATTTTACCACTGACAGCAACTCCATTATTAAATAACATATGTCCTTTCAGACATGGGTCATGCTGTAAAAGCCCTACAACCTTGGTGTCTTTAAATGATCATAGGTTCACTTCTAGATTGAGACAGAGATACCTACGAAGCCTGTACATTGTAGTAACTTCCAAGATGGTTCTCAAAATCCGCCTGCAATTGTCGGCCCACGGAAGTCTGGCTTTTTGTCTAGGCACAGTGGTGCACGCCTCACCTGAGGTCAGGAGGAGCCTGAGATGAGCCTGGCCAACATGGTGAAACCCCCTCTCTACAAAAAAATACAAAAATTAGCCAGGCGTGGGGCCGCATGCATGTGATTCCAGCTACTCGGGAGGCTGAGGCAGGAGAATCGCTTGAACCCAGGAGGCGGAAGCTGCAGTGAGCTGAGATCACAACCCTGCCCTCCAGTCTGGGCAACAGTGCAAGACTCTGTGTTTAAAGAAAAGTCTGGCTTTTGTGGGTGTCAGAAATGGGGTGTGGTCCTGCCCTGCCCCTGGGCCCCGGACAGTATGGCAGCGAGAGCCCAGCAGTGTCATCTGTGTCTGACAGGGCACCCCACAGTTGAGGGGTGGGGAGGGCGCTGTGGACTTCCTGTGTTTTTCCCGATCCAGGCCTCTGTAGAAAGGAAAGTCGGATGACAGAGCTCAGCAGAGTGTGCCCAGGCAAAGACCAGCATCGACGCATCTGCAGGCTCCTCTGTTCAGCAGCCGCTCCTGCTGTCTGTGTGTGTGGCTCAGCACCGCGCAGCGCTCCGCACTGGGGGCCACGGGGCCCTGGGCCTCCTGTCTTAGGGGAGCGGCCTCGATGGCGCTGACCTGCAGCCTCTGGGTTGTTCTAGGGCAAAGGGGCGGTGTTTTTAGTTTGACAGTTCCTGGATCCATCCTAGATTCCCTTAAGGGGCAGATAAAAATGAGAATCAGTGAAACCTTAAAACGGTGATTACATTGAACATCACCTTTTTCTTGCTGCTTTGAATAGTTTAATTGGTAAGAAACCATTGCAGCTCCCTAACTGCTAACACACAGAGGTTTCGTTGGTCCAAGTCCAGGGTAGCACCGTCGTTAGCAGTTGTCTTCCCACTTGCCACCTTGCTTGTAGAAAACAGAGTACAGTTACTGTTCAGAACACATCAGCAGTTAGAAAGGCAAATGTCCCATTTTCTACAAACAGCTGCAGTGGCATGCCAGATTGTCCTCACTGGCATTAATAATGGAACAGATTTGGGAATGTGTCATCTTTCGTTATTGCCATTGATGGTCCTCTGCCTTCCCCTTACAGAAAAAGAGGGTTTCTTTGAGATCTGGTCACTTTTACTGCCATATAATGACGTTTGTTAAATGTTCTAAGAAAATCAGGCAACTGATGTTCCTCATGTAGAGTTGATCATGGTCTTCTTTTTCCAGACAAGTGTTTTTGAAAAACATAGTTCATGCTCATTATCATCACTATTCCCTATGCACAGCCTCTCACAGCAGGAACTAACTTGTGTACATTGACAGGCTCCGACTCAGAGTCAGCTGCCACTTCCTCCAGCTCCCCTCCCACCATCCTGCCCAGGCTCTCAACTCTTTTAGGGCCATGATCAGATGTTCACACCTCATTGTTACCAAGCCTGCCAACAGAAAAGGGCTGGAATGATGGAGGGGGATCATTGGCTTTAAAGAATATCAAGGATTGGAGCCCTCAGGGATATCTGTGAAATTTCCTAGATTCAGAATTGCGAGGAATGTGTTACTGAAGTGAGAGTGAAGGCTGTCTCTCAATTCTTAGCTGACACCCAGCAAGAGTCCCTCCTCTTCCAAAAGAGTGTCCAGCACCTGCCCCTGTGGAGCGTCTGGCTAACCTGGATGCTGAACCTCGCCAGGCTAGAGTGAGTCCTGGTCATGGCCCCAGGAGCCCAGGCAGGGAGCCCAGGCAGCTCTCCTGCCCTTCCTGGCTGAGCAGGACAAGCACCAGGCTCCCCACTGCTGTCCAGAGCCAGCTGCATGTTTGCTGTGCAGAAACACTGAGCAAAATAAAGCTGTTGGTGAGGAAAATTGTTTATTTGAAATGTGATTGGCACATGTCAGAATCTGAACATGAAGGTTTTAGCTGCCTGTATTCTCTAGAGAGTGTTTATACTCTGTGGCTCAACCACGGATACACCATCATTCCCAGCTCCTTCCATTTCTACTGTAGCTGAAAAAACTGCTGAAGGTATTTGATCTAAAAGATGCATGTGACTTTCTTGGTACAAATATTGGAACCAATAACTTTATAAGGAGGTAGAGATTTCCCCAAACCTCAATACCTTCTAGCAATGCCGACTGCAGTTCCAGTGGTCTATTTGCTGAAGGAGAGAGGGCCTCCGAGTTCAGTGTCTTCCACAGAGCAGGGAGCCCCAAATCTTACCTAATGCAAGGATATCTTCTGATACATTAGAGGTCAAACATTTGGGCTAATGCCAGCTTGAATCCCATTTCTTAGAATCTTCTGCATTAAGAATGGGATACAGAAAAGAAAAACAGACAAGAATGGAAGTGTTTATTCTTCAGACAAAGGCCGAGCATCCTCCTCTTCAGGGTGACAGAGTCAGAGCCTCAGTGCAGTGGGATCTGGCCTATATGCTTTCTTTGTTTACACCCACGTCCAGCTGATGCTCCCTGGAGAGGTTAGAATATTTTTTTAAAAATTGATAATGTACTTCCTATATGGGTTTGAGGAAACTGAATTATTTTGCTTGAAGAGAAAAGGGTTGAGTATTGGAAAGATTCACTGATTTCCATTGCAGGACAGCATATAATTAAGCTTAGAGGAGAGCACGGGGGATTTAAAGTGGAGCACCTCCCCCAGGAGACTGTGAGTCCAGGGGGTCCTTGGGAACTTTGTTCAGAGTTCTGCGGTCCATGGGCCTGATGGGTGCTCAGCCCAGAGCGGATGTGTGGGAGTGCATGTTGACTGAGTGGCTGACCGTGTGGCCACATATCAGGAAGAGCTTCCGACAGCACAGGACTGTCATCACAGGACACTTAGGAGAAGAGGGTGCTGATCATCTGTGATCTTTGAAATAGAGAAAACCAGGAAAGCTGAGAGGAGGAACACTGTGATTGTAAGCGGCCTGTTTTGATGCCTTTCAAGTCTCTTCGGTTGTTTCCTGATGAGCCAGGCCTCAGACGTTGACATCCTTCCCTCTTTTTCTTTCACTTAGCCCCTTCATGCTAAAGTTTTCACATAGGGAAATTGGGAAAGGTGAGTTAAGCCAGATGTTAGATGTTGAATAACATTTCATAGGAAGCTTTATTTTACAATTGCACTGAAAGCCTCACACAGAAAAAATACAAGCACTTGAAGACATTTGATGATGGATTCTGTACAGACTTTGGATGCTGTGGGTTTCACTGACTTGCAATTTTGATATATGTGGTTACATGAAACGAAAGGTTACTGAAGACTGCTCCTTCTTAAACACTTCTGTTTTCTTCAATACCATTGTTTTCACTGTTTCATTGAGTTGAGTCTTGAAATTTTGATGTCTTAGAGATAATTCTACAGTATTATTTCTTCATAGACTATGTATTTATGAAAATCAGATGATTTTGGAAGTATAAGCACTGTATAGCTTATCGATAAACACAAGTTTATAGGAGCTATTGCCTCTGTTCATCTTTCCTATGTTCAGAGTTTACAAAACATAGACCAGAGATAATGTTGCAAAAAATAAATGTAAAATTAAAATAGCTGTTTCCTGCCCACAGATGATGAGGATGGTATGGACTGCATGGACAATGAGAGGCGGCCGCATTTCCCTCAGTTTTCCTACTCTGCAAGTGGACGAGAATAAGTCTCTTTCATTCTGCTACTTCACTGTCATCTTCAATTTATTACTGAAAATGATTCCTGGACATCACCAGTCCTAGCTCTTACACATAGCAGGGGCACCTTCCGACATCCCAGACCAGCCAAGGGTCTTCACCCCTCGCCACCTTTCACCCTCATGAAAACACACATACACGCAAATACACTCCAGTTTTTGTTTTTGCATGAAATTGTATCTCAGTCTAAGGTCTCATGCTGTTGCTGCTACTGTCTTACTATTATAGCAACTTTCAGAAGTAATTTTCCAGCCTTTGGAAGTCATGAGCCCACCATTGTTCATTTGTGCACCAATTGTCATCTTTTGATCTTTGAGTTTTTCCCTCAGTCAAGGCTAAATGAGATACACTGATTCTAGGTACATTTTTTAACTTTCTAGAAGAGAAAATCTAATAGACTAAGAAGATATAGTTTATCAATTCAGAACAAGCAATTGTGGAAGGGTGGTGGCGTGCATATGTAAAGCACATCAGATCCATGCGTGAAGTAGGTGTATATCACTAAGCTGTGGCTGGAATTGATTAGGAAGCATTTGGTAGAAGGACTGAACAACTGTTGGGATATATAGATATATATATATATATTTTTAAATTCCTGGTGGATACTGTAGAAGAAGCCCATATCACATGTGGATGTCGAGACTCCCGGGCAATCATGAGCCAGTGAACACTGTTCTACCAAGAAATGAAGGCACATGCACAGCCAAGGTCACTTACAGGGTCTTATGAAACAGTTTGCGCCAGAGAGCATCTTTCCCCCGTGCTTGGAAACCTTTTTTCCTTCTTGACATTTATCACCTCTGATGGCTGAAGAATGTAGACAGGTATAATGATGATACTGCTTTTCACCAAAATTTGTACACCAAGGTAAACAGGTGTTTGCCTTATTTAATTTTTTACTTTCAGTTCTACGTGAATTAGCTTTTTCTCAGATGTTAAAACTTTGAATGTCCTTTTATGATTTTGTTTATATTGCAGTAGTATTTATTTTTTAGTGATGAGAATTGTATGTCATGTCAGCAAACGCAGCTCCAACCTATATAAAATAGACTTACTGCAGTTTCTTTTGACCCATGTGCAAGGATTGTACACGCTGATGAGAATCATGCACTTTTTCTCCTCTGTTAAAAAACGATAAGGCTCTGAAATGGAATATATTGGTTAGAATTTGGCTTTGGGAGAAGAGATGCTGTCATTTAACCCCTTGGTACTGAAAATGAGAAAATCCCCAACTATCCATGCCAAGGGGTTAACGAAACAAATAGCTGTTGACGTTTGCTCATTGAAGAATTGAAACATTATGATGACCTGGCAACAAAAAGTAATGAAGAAAATTGAGACCTGAGTGATGATAAGAAATGATCTTTACATGGCAAAATGAACACATCTTGAGGATTTAGGAAGTGGGCAGTGAAGGCTAAGAACCTGGTGTGTTTCTTGGGATCATGGTACATTTATCACTGAATTAAGCCATCAGGGAAAAAACAACAAAAAAAGAGAACACCTCCAGCTTTTCGTTTTCTGTATATACTCATGTCCCCAGATTCCAACATTTCTCACTGAAAGGGGGCATGTATGCAAACCTCATCTTTCTCCTTCATTAATGATGATCTTCAGATTAAACCCTTTGGTGCTAGGAGCTGACAATTTCCAAAGCAGCCTATGAAGTCCTAGGGGCTGGGGCCATTCTTGCGGCAAGCAGACGGCCGCCCACTCCGTGGAGTGACCATGGAAATGGATTTTAGTCAAACTCTCTGACAGCTCCCAAATGGAAGACGACAGCGTGATGCAGTATTATGATTGCGTTGTATGAAAGAGCAAGTGACTTTCTAAGTAGGATGAATCATATTCATATGCAGATGTCTTAGCCTCTTGACGCTGGAAGTGTGGATTTATAGCTATGAAACCACTGCTGGCAGTGGGTGGGCCACTGGGACTGACGGGGGTTAAAGGGCATTTTACTAAGGCAGCTAAGACATATTCAGACATCAATGTTATCCTTATTTTTCATATTTCTACCTGAGTGAAGTTCATCCTTAGTATTGAGTAGGAAGTTACAGTAAATGGTCGTTCATTCTTACTTACACACAGTTAATTTTTTTTTCACTTGGAATTATGTTGAATGTTTCATTTTGACAAAAAAGTAGACTAGAAGGTATGTTCTTTAAGTTGTCTTGCATCCATTATAGAAGAAAGAAACAGGTGAGAGGAGGAGCAGAAAGCTGAGACTGGCTGATGTTCAGAGCACTCACTCCTCTGGAGGGAAAGCATGGCGCCGTACACTAAGCACATAGCTTTGTGTTGTTTTGGTTGTTTCCCCCAGATCTTAAAGTGATTCCCGTGACCTTGGCCAAGGACACTTCCTAAAGTGTAATGACTGGCACTGACATTGCCCCAGTCGGGCCACTCCTCACACTGGCTCTCAGTCCCCAGCCACGCCTGGGGCTCAGTCACTTCCATTCCAGCCTCTGAGACTCCACTGGGGTCACACAAGGTGTCTTCTTGGCTTTGATTTTGAGAATCCCCTATTTTCACTTCCAGATCTGTCAGCTGCCATGGAGGAATGATAGAAAACCAGAAATGTGTGTACAGGGAGATTTCTAAAACTTCCCTTGTGTCGCCCATAGTTGTAGTTTTGGGTTCTGGCAGGTGGAACACCCTGAAACCTGGAATCATTCTATGAGAATACAGTTCATACTTCGCAGACTCCAGCCCATACTAACTGTCATGAAGCTTGACTTCTTGTCATAATGCAGCCATCTTGGAGGAAATTGGCCATTTCTGCTTGGATTGTTGGCAGGGTCACGCTCAGCTTTGCTTTCTACACTAATTACATAGCATTATTCAAGTATTGTTTTCCATTTCCCATCCCTGATTTCCAGCTTCTTCAAGCTGACTGTTCTTGCAGGGGCCACTTGCTTCTCCTAGAGGACAAAAGTAAGGGCCTTCCTTACTAACTGCAGGGTCTCTATATTACACCTCAACGTACACACTTTGCTGCTACTGTTTGTACTGTCCACAGTAGAATTTCCTCATCTTGCTCCTGGTAGTGCATTACAGGCAAGCATGAAATGTAAAGTATTTATTTAAATAAAAAGAAAACCTCTAAATTGGTAATTGAATTACCTCCCTGTAGCTTTATAGTTTGTGACATTTCTTGACCTTGCTAGTTCTTTCATTAGATCTGTGCAAGATCTAGTCATCTGGTTAAGGATTTTAAGCAGATGCAACTATAAACCCAAGAAACTGTATTACTCTTACTGTTGGTCATACTAAAACTGTCTATTTCCTTAAGTATATGGCCCACGAGGATGTGAAATAACTAGGAGAAACTGTTTTTGTACACTGTACATCCTTAGTATTTTTACACGTATATGATAGGGATGAACATGATTTTCCTTCGTGCAGACAGCTTAAATAAAGCACTATGTCAATCTGCTACTTCTCTGTTTATTGTTGTTGGATGTGGTTCTATAATCCCCCCAAATTAAATCTTCTTTAATGAAAACAGATTTTTAATAGCCCCAGCTGGTATTAACCTACCTTGTATAAAATGTGACAGGAAAATATACAAATTCCCTGTAGCTCCAACACACATAGGGGGTCATTTTTACTTCAGTGGAATGGTAGTAGTGCGGTTACGCAAACTTTGATGAAGGGCTGCTTCCGAGGGGAGACGCTGACTCTCAGCACTGGATTTAGGATGGATGTTCTGTGAAGCCAGGGATGGAGGAGGTCTCAGACCTTGGAGACATTCAGACCCTCATCATCTATACAACACATGGTTTGGACCCAGAATCTGAAGGAATGTAGCTTGTCATTAATGTCTTCCTGATAATGTACTGCTCTGCATACTTCCTTTCTTAGAGTGTATTTCTAACATGTCATGGCAAATTAACAAACTTCGACACGGGTGATGTAGATGGGTAGGACGGCTGGACTGCAGTCTGACTTCACGTTGAATCATTCTGGATGGGGCCTTTTTCTGATTTTACCTCATAAAGCTACTATTATAGAAACTTGGCTTTGCTCCTGTGATGAAGCCAGACAGAGGAATGGCTTTTGGGACCAGAGTGAGTCAAGCGCGTATGTGTACGTCACACAGCCAAATTTGAGAGCATTCTCACATGTGCTCTTCTCTCAAAACCACTGGGGTTGACAGATCCAGGAGGCTAAAATAAAGTGACCTCTATAATTCTTTAAAGGTGCTATTTTTAGAATATTGTATAATTTATTCACAGTATATCTAAAACAGAATTAAGGACAATTAAAATATCTTATGTGACAGCCTTTATGTCTAGCACATTTGATGAAAAACTTCTGAATCTGAATAGAAGTTCTACTGTTCCAGGCTTGAGCCTTTTACACGCTCAAGAGATTCGAATGGTCTGTGTGTGTAGATCATGCCACCGCCTCCAAAGCCTAGTCCACACCACTTCTGAGAGGCAAGGCTGAGCGTGTGGTGACATCCGCTCTGTGTTGAGATGGGGATGAGGATGACGGCTCGCTGGCCAAGCAGGGTAGCCGAAGGTCAGGGACCTGTCCCAACTGCAGCCTTGCCTTTAGTGTTTGTCATTCTCAGATACAACACAGTATGTCCAGTGTCCATTTTTATTACTTTAAAGCATTTGAGGGCTTAACTGTGTATAGTAGAAATACTATTTTAGACAAATAATTATCTGTGTACAGATATTTGATATACTCTAAGTAAATTTTCTAATTTCACTAAGTACGTTTTTAGGCTCCTCTCAAATACTGCATATTGAAGAAAAAAATCTGACACCACCGAGCCAAAGATGCTTTTTTGTCTGTTTTCGTTGTTTAACAGAATGGAAAGAGTAATGCATAGTGCTTCCTGGTGTCTCCTGATTGATTGATTGTACACAAATTAGGACAATAAATAAAATGGAGTCTGATGGGACATTGATTAAAGGTGAAGGATGATATATAGATCATGAAAAGAAAAATGAATGGCAGGAAAAAAAAGTTTGGTCCTTAATATACTTTGGCCTAGTTAAAATATGTGCCTTTTTGGTGTGTTTTGTTCATCACTACAAGATAAAAAGGAAACATTACAACTCAAGTCTTTAAAAAGTTCATTTATTGAAAATCATATGTATAACCTAGCATACGAATGAGCAGATTGAAACACGTAACTTCAAGCCATTTCTGAAAACATACACCAGGAGCTCTGCTCATCTGGAGTCAGACTCCAGCTCCAGCCCGGCTGCGTGCAGGGATGGCGCACGTGCTGAGGAGGACCAGCCCCTGCAGGCTGAGGCGGTGTCACCCGGGGAAGGTCGTGGTGCGTTGTGGCATATTCAGTCTAAATCAGATGAATGTAAATATCTCTTTGTAAATCATTTATTTCACTCTGTTCCATCCAGGTCAGCAATCAGATTGTGGCATGCTGGGTAACTGGAAAAAATAATAAAAAGTAAGTTTCAATAGCTCATGTTCTTCAATGTGATTTGTCTTCTCATTTGCTGGTTTAGTCACCTTTTATGATGAAAACTGTTGGAGAAAAAAAACCTGTTGCTAAAAATGTGGAAATTATATGAAAAGTTTGTGCCTCATCTTGTCCACATCAAAGCCCTTGTCACATACGAAATAAGGTTAACTGGTTTAATGGGTTAAATTTGAAAACAACCTAGACTACAGACACTCGTGCCTCTTAAATAAGGACAGGCTGGTGTTAGGACATGGCCAGAGAGCCATCTCTTCTCCTCTCCAGGAAAGGACACATTGATTTGTGCCAGAATCTGTTTACTGAAAATTTTTCAGACCTTACAGCAGGTAATTCTAGAAGAAAAACAGGGTGTAGGCCAAGTGCCCCTAAGAAATTCCTCCTGAAACAAAACAAGCTGAAACATCTCCAGATTTATAGCTGCAAATGATTTATTGTAACATATAAAAAGTATTTTCACATGGAAACCTCGAACCTCCCATGTGTTGGAAGAGGGGACTGGGTGTACTGAGGTCTCTTAGTTTTACACAGATACAAATGTTCCGAAGCTGCTTCATGCGAATTGGGTTGGGGGAGAATCGCAAGTTCAGAAAGTATTGAATACTGTTCCTGGCCTCTGCTGCCATGGCTGCCCAAATTAGTTTAAACTACATCAGGAACTAGAGTCAGAAGCCACTGGAAATGGTTCTGTTCCACACAACATGGCTGGAGTTTCTGCTCTGCACTGTGTGGGAAGGTGACTGGGCCACAGTCCTCGCCCTCTGGAGTGTAAAGTCCAGGGAAAGCCAAGACGGTGTTTTCCAAATCCCGGTTTCCGCATCAGTTACACTGGCACACACTGCAGGGCCAGGCGCCCAATCTGGTCCCTCCGTAGTTAGGAACCATCTGCCAAAAAGAGAAGTGGGCCTGCCCCTCCCCAGTGAGGATTTTCCAAGCTAGACTCCAAGGGAGGACTCTGTCAACCTACTTTAAGCCGTCATTATGTGGGGATTTCCAAGACAGGACAATGAGTGAAACCGAATCTGCATTCAAGAGAAATATATGAACATCAGCCCGTTGCCTTTTACAAGAAATGAGAGAAAGTAATGTTTCCATTTCAAGTAGATTTCCCAGTGTGTGAGAGGCCCTGAGGACAGCTTTTTCTTGAACAGGTCTGTGAGTAGTGGGGGGGTCTCAGCAGGGTAGTTAGAGTAGCTGGGGGGCCTGGCCTCGGGCTGAATGCAGGTGGGGCTCTGGCAGGAGGCCTCACTCCTCCTGGTAAACCTGCCATCCGATGCGCACAGCCCTCGCAGCCTGTGGAGCCAGGTGGACTATTTCCTGGGCCCACAGGGTGCCTTGTTCTCCAGGCCCTTTCTGAGTGGCCCATGGGGAGTCCACCCCGTGCGCTGTGCCCTAGAGCCCTGCCATTGCAGAGGGGACTCCCTTCTATCCTCAGTGCGATGCGATACAGCAGAGACTGCCACCAATGCAATCTGATCGTCAGACACATGGTTTGCACCAAGCTGACCTGCCTTCCAGGCCAGCGGATCGAACTGACCCAGCACAGTCCTGCTAAATGACTGGTTTGAATGGCCCTCCACCCCTGCTCCATGGACTGGCCACATAGGGCAGGTGGCCTGGTGGCCTCGCTCTTGACACAGTGGCTTCCTAACCTTAGAAATGCTAGGATGACTCTGAATACAAAAAGGGTAAGCATAAATCCCAACAGATAACACTTCAAAAGAAAAACAGCCCAACTCTCAGTTGAGCACAGTGGCTTACACCTGTAATCCCAGCGCTTTGGGAGGCTGAGGCAATAGGATCGCTTGAGTCCAGGAGTTGGAGACCAGCCTGGGCAACAGAGCAAGACCTCATCTCTACAGAAAAATTGTAAAAATTAGCCACGTGTGGTGGTGCACACCTGTAGTCCCAGGGACTCAAAAGGCTGATGCAGGAGGATTGCTGTAGCCCAGAATTCAAGGCTGCAGTGAGCTATGATCGTGCCACCGCACTGCAGCCTGGGTGACAAAGCGTGACCGTTTCTCTTAAAAAAAAAAAATGAAAAAAAGAATTGAATTTTGTGTAGAAAACACACACCCCCACACACAATACAGAATAGGCGTGAAAACCTGAAATAAAAGTAAAACGTGTTATGGAATTTTCTGATAAGCTCCAGGAAACAGGCAATTCTCATGGTGAGTCTACATAATGCCTATGGGCTCCCAGGCCACCTAGCAATTTGTCAGTATCGGAGCTGTTCGCTGCTGGCACTCAGGTGACCTCCTCATTCCGTGGGCCTGCACGGGAGTGACACAGATGTGTGGGCCTCACCAGGAACTAATAGAAGTCAGCCTGATTCCTTCCTGCGGCAGACCGGCCGTGACCGTCTGCATGGGCTTTGAATTTCATGCGGCTCAGGTGAGAAGCTCTCTACCCATCCCCACTTTCAAACTCACCGTCCGCTGCGCAAGCCCCCGTGCCTGCAGCCGTGCCTGGCCCATGGAGAGCGTTCAGTCAGCACTGGGGGGCTGGATAATCTATCCTAGGAGCTCACCGTTTTGTTGCCTCCGTTTGCTGACTCTTCGGTACCACACACTTCTCTGACCCTGCAGCATGTCCCGAGACAGAAGTCGTAGTTACTGCCCACATCTGGCTTATCTGCCGTTAGGGATATCCATGATGCTTATTTCCAGAAGGTCCTGTCATCAGCACCGCAGTGGCCGTGGTCTTGCTGTCCAGGAAAGCAGCGCGTGCGTATGCCAGCGGGACGTGAGCCCTCAGCCAGTGTCTCCCATCCTTCTGTCCCTTCCATTTGTCATCATGGCCCTGCTGTGGCCCTCCTGTGGCTGCCCCGCAGCACACTGGCCACGGCTCCCCTGCCGTGCTGTCCACAGGTGGCGGAAATGCACCCCCAGCTGCAGGCACACAGCTGCTAACCCATTTTCTTTGTTCTCGTTTTAGTCTTCTCTCCACAAACCCTGCCTCGTTCATTTCTGAAGTTTGTTAAGTTCTGAGTGTAAGAAATGAGTTGCTCTGGGTGACCTGAACTGTTCCCCGGGCAACCATGCTGTGGGGTCCAGCCAGCCTTTTCTGCTGCTTTGTTCCCAAGCCAGCCAGAGAGGCCAGAAGTGGCAGCCCGGGGAGATGGTGGCACCCCTCGCCCCTGCTCACGGGAGACCTGCCCGGGCTTCCCACTTCATTCTCTCTGTGGGTGGCTCTAGCCAGCCCTTCTGAAGGTAACATCCCCTCCCCCCCACTATCTGCTCTGTCACTGGCGTGCTGCCTCTGTTTGGCCAAGTCAAAACATGGTCCTGGTTCCTTGTGTGTCTGGCAATAAAGCATCCATTTGTAACTGGAGAGGGCAGACCCCTCCCCCATCTCCATCTGGGGCATTTCAAAGCTGGCCCTGAGTTGACAGAGCTCCAGGGCAGCCCCTGCCTCGCTTGGTGGCTCGCCTCCCGCCTCCGCCTCGTGTTCTGGGCGCCAGAGCTAGGGCTCGGCAGCTGTTCCAGCCAGGCCCGGCTCCACCCGCACCCGCTCGGGTACCTGCCCCCATCCACACATCCTGTGGCCTGAGAAGAAGTTCATTTCCCTGCCCAGCCACTTCCCAATTCCATTCACTTCATTTCTCTGAGCCTTATTTTTCTATGTACAAAATGGTTATTTATCTCAAATGGCCCTTTCAAGCCCACAATGATCTCAGCACTAATCCTGCTGGTTTCATAACCATCCGTGCTGGGCTCTGGGTGATATCAGGCACTTCCTTTTAAAGGGAAGCTGGTTCTTTTTTCTTTTTCTCTGCCAGAAATCAAGTGACATGGAAGCTAACACATGTCTCTGAAGCGACGCAGAGCTGAGATTCGAACCCAGGCAGTTTGACCTCAAAGTCCAGACTCCCATGCAGGACTCTCCTGCTTGCTCTAGCAGATGAGGGGGAGCCAGTTTGATATCTACGGAATTAACCTGCCAAATTGGGCAGGAAACCTGGATGAAATAAGCCACGTGAGCTCTGGCTTGCCACCAGTGCAGTGAGGAGGTGTCCTCAGCATGCTGGGCGGAACGTTGTGGAAGCACAGCCTTCGAGCAGGACCGCCCACCTGTTAGAAGGGAGTATTCCTCTACAGAGCTGAGGGGCGGTCGGCCACCTTCAGGCCCCTGCGGCCCTGCTGTCCCCAGCACAGTGACTGAGGTTCTCGCTGAGGGCCTCATCCCCTCCAGGTCAGGCCTGTCCAGGAACCTTGTTCTGTCAGCTGCAGAGCAGGGCAGAAGCTCATGGTTAAAGCCATCCCAGGGCAGCGGCCACTCTTCCCTCCTGGCTGCCCAGCTGGGCCTCTGACAACAGCAGCCACAAGGCAGTCAGAGTTCAAAGCCCTCCTTCCCTTCCACTGCAGGCCTTGGCTTTGCTGCTTCTGGGCTCCGAGAAAGGAACGGGGCCGTAGAAACCAGAGAAATGGTAAGGAAGCCACAGAGAAGGCCGCCTTGCAGACACGAAGTGGGACTTTCCATAAGACAGCATCTCTAGCTGGGCTTGAGGGGGAGAGGGAGGCCCCAGCACACAGGAGGCTGGGGTGGAGGTCCTGGCTCTGAGGTGCCGCCTCGCCTCCCCAGGGCGCACCCAAGCCCAAGGGTTCCTTCCTAACCATGGGGTCTGAGTTTGTCATCTTCCAGCTTTCTCAAGTCCCCTGAGTCATCAGAACTTCCTCTCCACACAGGCAGGTCTGTGTTTTATATGAACCATGTTTCCATGGTAAATAGATTTTAAGAATTCCCAAAGGACAGACAGTGTCACCAACAGCAGAGAGTGGAGCCTCTGGCTGCCTCATGTTTGAAAGTGTTAAAAATAAAGACAACACTGACATTTGGGGTTGTAATGTGACGGAATTACAGTCTTTTAAAGGCAAGAACCACTGATCTACACTACATGTAATATTCAGTGTTTTGTTCACTTGTCTAATTGGATTAAAATATTTAGCTCCCTTTAAAATCTTGATTGTGAATTTATATTGCAAAATGTAATGTCTGACTCAGGAAGCAATAAGTAGAGCAAATGTATCTGAAGGAATATAAAATTCAATGCACTTTTCTCCCATGATTCTCATTCTGAAAGTACTCACTCTTGGACAAAGTGAACTGCTAACGGAAGAGCAAGTCTGGCTAAAATGAAGCCCTGCGCGCTTTTCAATATTAGACACAGGGTGCTCAGTCAAAAAAACACGAAGTTTGACTCTCTGCTGCTGGAGGTGTTTGGGGAAGTTTCGCCGAAGGTCGCGAGATGCTCATGTTAGACACGCAGCACCCGGGGCCTCGTGTCATTCTTTAAACACACTCAGGCAGCAGGGAGTTAATGACATTTTAGCTGCATATGTTCAAGTTTATTTAAAAAAATATGCAAGTCACTTTGGTTGACAGTGTCTTGTACACAGTTTTGAAAGAATCAGGGCAAACTTTAACAGAGTCAGTTTTTATTTGAAAAATATTTTCTGGGAATGTATCAGTGTTTATTTTTGAGACTGACAATTCGGGTGAAAATCAGGATAAAAACAAAAAAACAACAATTTGGTTGAAATCAAATTGTTTGTTTTCATCTATTTAGAATTCTTTCCAAAAAATCTTGGTTCAGGAGGAGGCTTTTTAATTTATTTTATTCAGTGTATTTGCTGTTCTATTCAAGCACCATCTGTCTTACAGGTAGCTAACTTTGTGGTAGCTCCTAAGTCAGCTGGGCGAGGCCCCCAGGGCTCCTAGAAGGACCACAGTAAATTAGGTGACACCTCCAAGGCCTAACATGGGCAGCCTGCAGCAGCTCTGCCTTGCAGGCAGGCCTCCCCAGCAGGGAGTGTTGGTCCCCTAGAGCTGTCACTTTTCTAGAGCCTCCCTTCTCCCTTTGCTTGCAGTCGCAATGGGCCTTTCCTCCTTCATCATCTTCTGTGTCTCTGCGTCCCCTGCTTGTTTTCGGCTCTCTTCTATGAGTCCTTTGGTATAATGAGATAATGTCGATGATCTTGAATATAATCACATATGGCTGCTGGATCCATGCACAAGTTTAAATCAAATTAGAAAGTAAATTCACTGCCAAGAATGCTTAAAAGTCATAGGGCCAACTGATTAACCACTGACAAGTCAGTTTCCGACTCTGTTTTCTAAACTGTAAGTGATTCATATGAGGGGACTAAAAGGGAATCACTCCCCAGACTGAACACTGCAGACAGAACCAAACAGCCTACTTAGGATACGACGGCCATCAGAAAATGCAAGTCAGCTGAGACCGTATTCATTACCAAATAAGCACGCAGACACAGAAAATCAGCTTGATGGTTGAGACCATCCTCTAAGTGGACAGATAATTTCTGTTTTCCCCTCTCCCAGATGCCATTCTCCCCAAGACTCCTATTTCCTCACCAGCCGGCTCCAACCTTCCTAGCCAGATGTTAGAGCCCCCAGGCGCTAGGTTGCAGACCCCTGACCCTGCTCCAAGCTGTCAGGCCCTGCCCAAACTCCCCCAGGACCCACTGACCTCACCCCGAATCCCCTCCCTCCCGGCCCCCACCAAGGTTTCAGCCTCCCCCAGCCAGGGCCGCCTCTCAACAAGAGGTGAGAGTGTGACTACCCAGTTTCAAACAAAACACAGGCCAGAGTGTGTCTCTGGAGGCCCTGACCCTCTCGCAATAGAGTGCGGGGAACTGCGTCTAGGCAAAGCTGGCCAAATGCTTCAATGTCTGTTCTCCACAAGGAGAAGAGCGAGCCATTTCATGACATTTAAAAGCCATTTTCTTGAAGTTGTTTCCCCCGGGTGAGGCAGGAGATCAATGATGCCATTATTTGTAGTCACCCAAAACTAAGAACAAGCCAAGAGGCCGGGCACAGTGGCTTACGCCTGTAATGCCAGCACTTTGGGAGGCAAAGGTGGGCAGATCACCTGAGGTCAGGAGTTCGAGACCAGCCTGGCCAACATGGAGAAACCCAGTATTTACTAAAAACACAAAATTAGCCTGGTGTGGTGGTGGGCGCCTGTAATCCCAGCTACTTGAGAGGATGAGGCAGGAGAATCGCTTGAACCCAGGAGGCGGAGGTTGCAGTGAGCCAAGACCATGCCATTGCACTCCAGCCTGGGTGACAAGAACAAAACTCATCTCAAAAGAAACACAGCCGGGCACAGTGGCTCACACCTGTAATCCCAGCACTTTAAAAGGAGGCTGAGGTGGGCGGATCATCTGAGGTCAGGAGTTCGAGACCAGTCTGGCCAACACGGTGAAACTGTTTCTACTAAAAATACCAAAAAATTAGCTGGGCATGGTGGTGGGTGCCTGTAAACCCAACTACTTGGGAGCCTGAGGCAGGAGAATCACTTGAACCTGGGAGGCAGAGGTTGTAGTGAGCAGAGATAGCACCACTGTACTCCAGTCCAGTCTAGGTGACGGAGCGAGACTCCTTCTCAAAAAACAAAACAAAGCACAAGCCAAGCCATGAGCCGAGAGCGGTAGCCAGTGGCCTGAGCCCTGCCCACCGCAGACGGCCCCGGGGAGGGGAGCGGGAAGGGTGGCAGGTCTCGTGGCCAAAAGCATCCATGTGGCAGCTACCACTACCAGGGGCTCCCTCTGCCAGCCATGTCGTTTTGAGTGTTTCAGAATTCAAGCAGAAACAAGTTAGAATAATGAAGCCTGCTAACAGGCTAGATACTTGCTGTGGGAGGCCACAGGCCAGCCTGAGCCCCACCACCAGGGGCAGCAGGGCTCAGGACCCAGGACAGGGAGTGAAGGAAAGGGATGGACTTTGCTTTGGAACCGCTGCCCGACCCATTCTCTTCTGGGTATTAAGTGGACAGAGATGTTTAGAGTTAGACATGCAAAATTAAGTTAAGCTTAACTCATCCAGGCTGAGAAAATGGAAGCCTTTAGTTAAACCATCTCTAACCCGGACATGAGGACAGCTGTAACCTCAGCTGCCCAGGATCTGGACCTGCAGGCCACTCCAGGAACACAGACAGGCTGGCTGAGCACTCCAGAGCCCGCAGGCGGCACGTCCTCCAAAATACCTGCTTGAACCTACAGCAGCCTCGCTTCCATCACGGCTCAGCAGAAGCCTAACTCACAAGCTGGTTCCGTGACAAAAAGGCATTGCAGGGGCTGAAGCCCACTGACAGCCCCTACCTAGAGGTGAAGGCCAGGCTCAGCCAGAAAAAGCGGGCTCTGGGTTTAGATATTCCGCAGAGCGCTTCCAAACCTGGATCCCTGCCTCCTCTCTGACCACTAGTATTTGCAACTGAAAGCCAACATTCCCTCTACCAAATTTCTTTTGTCATGTTCATATTAAAATAACTCCAAGTGTAATATTTGAATCTGAAAGGCCGCTTTAGAGATGAGCCAGATGGGCCAGTATCAGATAGCACAGGATGGGCAAATCATTGCTGTTGCTTCAGGCAAAAGAAGAAAGACCTGCTAGTTTTTCTGAGGATTTTTTGAGGTTCGAGGTTTTTTTAATGCATTTTGTGAAAATTTTGCAAGTCACTTGGCATAACCAGATTTTTAAAGCCCTGGAAGAGGCTTCTAAGCATCGGTGATCCATGTTAAGATCTAAGTGTGCTGTAAAGCAGGCAGATGGGGAGTTAAAAGGCAAAGCCCACGTTCTCCTGACCTAGTCCAGAGCCCAAAGGAAGCTGCCGTGTGCTTCAGCTTCCATGGAAGACTCCCCACAACCTGAGGTTTGACCGAGCTCTTGGCTTTAGAGGCCAAAGATTCACGCATGCCAGGAGTCACGGTCCCTCCCTCCTATGTGGCAAGAGCCTAGTCACCTGCCAGGAGACCTAGTGGCCCCAGTGGCCCTGACCTTTGGCTGGCCAGGCCTAAAGCAGATGCCGCTGGGGCCCTCCCTGGGGACCTGCCCACAGGGCTGGGTTCTGAGCTGGGTCTGGTGGAGGATGAGGGGGTCATCCTGAAAGCAGAGGACAGGGGAGTGGCGCTGGTCCTACGGCTGCTGCTCTGCAGGCCTCTGCCTTCCCTGAACCTCTCCCAGGACCCTCTGAAGATGAGGGAGAAAGGAAACACCCTCACAGGTCCAGCCTGTGTGCCCCAGGGCCTGTGGGGCATCCCGCCTGCACTCAGCACACCCATAGCCCGTGAAGCCAGGTGTGCACCATGCCCACTGTGCAGAGAAACTGAGGCTGGAAAAAGGCTTAAGTTACTTGTCCGAGGCAGGGGTGGGGGCTTCAGCACAGTGACACAGACTGGAATAATTCTCTGTTCTTTCCAGCTCCAAACACTTCGAAGGTTTTCAAAATGTAGTGTCCTCCAGAATCACCCCACCAGCTTGGCGAAATTCGGGTTCCAGGACCCTGCCGTGGAGCGCGCCAGGTGAGGCCTCGCCTCCTAGCTTAGCAGTGGCAGTGCGGCTGTGGCTAGGACTTTGAGCGGCCTGCTCCCCCCAGGGTCCCGGTGAGCAGTCCCAGAAGCATGGGGACACAGAGGCGTTTCCACCTCCAGGCCTTAGCTCCCTGGCGCCTGGCTGTGCTCATTTACTGCCTGTGAACACATGTTTTGCAGAGGGATTTTGGGCTGAGTGGGAAAAGTCAGTACTTACAGGTCATTTTGTAAGGAGAATGAGACTCCTCTTCGTTTCCATTTCCAGATGCATTTTTCCTATTCATCACTCCAAGCGTGTACTGCCTGAAGTCCCCAGGGCACTCACAGAGCACCTGGGTGCAATCCTAATGAAAGCCGGAGGCCTTGGTCAGCCCAGGACCGCCTCATTATCCTAACAAACTGCTTGATGGGGCAAAATGCACAGCCTCTCTAACAGGCAGAGAAGCGATTTAGAAAACAAGAGGTTTCAGACCGCGTTCAAAACTCACCGGACACTTTCCTTCCTCCCTTTTCCCTGCTGGTGGTCCTGGATCTCACCTGAATGGGGAAAGCCTGGGCTGTGGAGTCAGGCTCAGGTTCCATTTGTGGTGTCCCTACCTACCAGCTGTAATGCTTGTCTGGGCCTTGGTTTCCCTATCTAAAACATGGAGACAATAATGTCAGCACCGCCGGCTTGTTCAAGGGTAAAGGGAATTAATGCATGCTGTGTGACACTGCCGGGTGCTCTGCAAACACTCCAGATAGTAGCCCAGTAATCAGCTAATTTAGGACAAGATGCCTGCATTCCATTCAAGACGACTTTGCTAATTGAGAACACCTCTTTCCTCAACCAATTCAAACCATACACGACCTTCAGAGGCAGCTCAAGGCCACCCTCCTCCAAAAAGCCGGTTCTGCCGGCCACGGCCGTCCTCCCGCTTCTCCCTGCTCTCGCACCCTCCGCAGCCTGCACGGCGCAGCTTGGCACTTGGTGTGGTTCGTTCATTCGCGGGCCTGGGTCTGTTCACCTGCACGGACTTTAACCCCCTCACCAGGACGAGCGCATGGCTCCGCTTCTCTGGGTCCTGCACTGCCCAGCACAGTCGTCAGGACCTCCCTCCCAGCTTACTGCTAACCGATGTGATCCGTGGGAAAGCCGGCCTGTTGAGCTGCATAAAAGACCCACCTGTAGACTCCCGCGTGTTCTTGGGTGGGCTGAGCCCGCCCAAGGACTCCCACCTGCGCCGCGTTCTGCACAGTACCTGGGTCCGCAGCCGGTCCACCTCTTCCGACAGGCTCTGCCTCTCCAGGAGAAGCTGGTTCTGCTTGTTGAGGAGCTGCACCAGCTGCTGGGCTGTGGCCTGGCTGTGCTTATCCAGCTGCCTTAGCCTGAAGAAAAATCCACCGCAGAATTAAAGAGGGATAACGTCAGCCTTTCAACAGGCCCAGGGGCTGTGTATCTGAGGGAAGCTCCTGCTAGGGAACCATAAGCAGGACGCCTAAGGTGACCCTGAGGTGCCAGGCTCTGGCTAGCAGTGGGCCCTTGGTACGCACTGTGTGAAGGTAACATTCTAGCAAATGTGCGTGGGAACTGGGAGCCATCTCAGTACACTATCAATTAGAAAACACGCAGATAAGTGGGGTAACTAGAAGAAAAAAGGAAACTTTGAACTAACAAGTACAGGTCAAAGATGAGGGCCCAATTGCCGCCATTGTTCAGCTGGAAAGGTCTCTGGCAGGCTGGGCGGACGGCCGCCCCGGCTGGGGACGTGGGTGAGGGCCGTGGAAACACTGAAGTAAGGGTTTTCCATTATTAATCACTCAGTCAATCACGAGCTCCGGCATCGCTGACCAGATGTCTTTAAAGATCCTAAATTTGTCATTCTGCTGATGGGCGCTCCTCTCCAGACTTGCTAATTCACTCAGACCATTATCCTCATCTGTCCACAGTCGGCTTCCTACAGCCAGCAGCACACTCACTCACGGAACTGTTGGCTTTGGATTAAATTGGGAATTGAACGACTACCCAGGAGTGCTCTGGAAAGCAGCGAGATGTGTGGCCTGCCTCGCGTCCTCACCCGCCAAAAGCACCAGCAGCCACGTTAACTCGGAGTCGCACAAGGAAAAGGCCATTAAAGCTCAAGGTGCATTTCAAACTCCAGGCCAATGAGCCGAAGACCTCGTGGGCCGTTCTGCGGACACCGGCCTCTGGCTGCCCTCAGTTCGGCTTCTCCTGGGGCTCCGAGCACAACTAAACATTGACGCGGCCACATGTTTGGGCCTTGGGGTTGGGATAGGTTCCTTCACAGAAAAGGCCGCACATGCGGGCACAGGAACCACTGCCCTCTGGGAAACCCGGCGATGGTGGCACCTTCCTCCCGCGCAGCGCTGCTCGGCCCACGCCCTCCCATTTCCCCACGGCTACTCCCGCCCTGCCCCACCGCCCTACTCAGCCTCCGCTGGGCTGGGCTGGGCTGGAGGCTTTGGTCAAGGGGCCCGAGCCCCCAGCCCTGGCCCTTCCCCAGAACGCACCGTGACTCCCCGCTTTCAGCCATACCCAGCGTTGTCCGGTCTGTGGGGCGCCCTACCTGTGCCGGGGAGGCGGGGGCGGCAGTCTAAGCCCCAGCCCGGGCAGAGCCGGCACTGCGCATGCTCCCAGGAAGCCCCGCCCCCGGGCTGGGCGCCTCCGAGTGGCCACGCCCACAACCCGCACCACCGCCGCCCCTCCCTACCCCGCCAAGGGCCTCCTGCTGCCCGCAGGTTCTGGGGAAAGTGTAAGGACTCAGGGACGCCCTGGCGCCACTTTCAAGCCTGGGCAACAGCCTAGCCCTGCCCTGCCTCCAGGATCAGGCTGGCCTCAACAGAACAGCAAAGATCTTCCATCCAAGTAGGAGTGTTTCCCTGTGTGTGTGACATACATACATGGTGATGCTCCAACACCCTACCCCATCCCACCCCATCCTACCCCATCCCATCCCATCCCACCTCATCCCATCCCATCCCACCTCATCCTACCCCATCCTTCCCTCTGATCTTGGAGGAAAAGTAGGTTTCCTTCTGGCGTTACCTAAGGCCATAGCTGCTTTGGGAAGCCTCATCCGCCCCTACCCGTCCCCATCACGCTGGGGCTGAGGCAGCCTTTCCTGGGAGCTACTCTCAAAGCCACCGCACTGGAGCAGATCACAGAAGCTCTCCTGCATGGCCCCGGGCGCCCGGGCTGTCCTTAGCAGCGAGTGGCCGGGAGAGAGGAGGACGTCCCGGGCCAGCGGGCTGGGGAACCTGCCTAGGCTGACCCTCTGACACAGGCAGGCGGCCACGATTCATCTGAGCACCTGCCCTGCTCTAGGGCCCAGGAGTGGGTCCCGTTGAAGAGACGAGATGGTAACAGCTCTTCTCCTTGAGAAGCAGACAATCCGATGCTTCTGTATTTAAATCAGCAGGTGAAAAGCATCATTAGCCCTTGAGCTCTAGAACCCTAAGGTGGCTTTTCCCCTCCAATGAAGGCCTACCTGTGGAGAGAGCCACTGGCTAAGAGCAACTGAGGTGGTAGCCCCGTGGCTTCCTGCTTGCTTGAAAATAATGGAACAGAAACGTGACAAATGACACCACGACATGACTGCATAGCAAGAAGGTGCCGCGAGCAGCCATTGTCCATGTGGTCCCTTGCCCTGTGCTAGGATCAAATGGGATGATGGTCCTTTGGACTAATGGGTTCGGTATGTGGTTTTGAACTCCTGAAAAGGGATGGCAGCCCATCCAGGGCAATGGGCAGGGCCAGAGCCGCTCTCACAGCATAAACGCCGGGCATGGCAGGCCACCCTGGCTCCACCTTCAGCGACGGGGGTTCTAGGCCGGTTCCGGCCTAGACCTTCCTCCTGTGGAGCCCTCAGAACCTGGAGGAGGCTTAGTCCAGAGTGCTTTGCAACCTGGGGCCCTGGGAAAGCTATAGAGATTACTGGGGTGGGAAGGAGGAAGGAGACACCACCCAGACCCGCTGAATCAAGTGCCTGGGTGTGAGCCCCGCAGGACAGCAGGGGACCAGCTGACCAGGTTTCCACAGAAGCACCCCTGCTGTGAGGAGTGAGATCCCTGAGGAGGGACAGCCTTCCCTTCACAGCTAAGAGCTGAGGATGGATTCCCATTGACTCCATTTTTAAACCAACTTGAAGACTCCCTATATTACAAATACTGGGAAAAGAGATTTTCTTTTCTTTTTTTTTTTTTTTTTTTTTGGAGACAGAGGTGTGCTCTTGTTGCCCACGCTGGAGTACAATGGCGCGATCTCGGCTTACTGCAACCTCCTCCTGGGTTCAAGCAATTCCCCTGTCTCAGTGTCCCCAGTAGCTGAGACTACAGAAATCCACCACCACGCTCAGCTAATTTTGTATTTTTAGTAGAGATGGGGTTTCTTCATGTTGGTCAGGCTGGTCTTGAACTCCCCCGCCTCGGCCTCCCAAAGTGCTGGGATTACAGGCGTGAGCCACCGCACCCGGCCTGAGACTTTTTTTTTTTTTTTTTTTAATGGAGTCTCACTCTGTCACTCAGGCTGGGGTACAGTGGCTCGATCTTGGCTCACTGCAACCTATGCGGCCCTGGTTCAAGCGATTCTTCTGCCTCAGTCTCCCAAGTAGCTGGGATTATGGGCTCCTGCCACCGTGCCCAGCTAATTTTTGTATTTTTAGTAGAGACGGGGTTTCACCATCTTGGCCAGGCTGGTCTTGAACTCCTGACCTTGTGCTCCACCCACCTCAGCCTCCCTGAGTGCTGGGATTAAAGGTGTGAGCCACCACACCCGGGGGAGATTTTTTTAAAGTTGTTTATTTTTGGAAGAGCCTCCAACCCTGCACAAACCAGCCTACCCCTCTGTTAATGGATGTCTCATTGCCGTCATTCAGAAGAGATTGCTTGGGGTGTCCTAGACACTTAGGCTCTCTTTTCTTTTCTATGGTGGTTACTGCTCTCTCATATTCGTGGTCCTGAGTTCACCTCTTCATCCACCCACAGTTTCAAATAGCACCTCTGATGACTGCTAACACCTACTGAGCCCCTGGGCTCACTGCGCCACAATTACCTATGTAAATTTAATTGATTAATCAATAAACTACCTATTAAATTCAATAATTATCTTAATTAAAAGTTCACTACAGTCCTGGGAGGTACATGCTAGTATCATCCCCATTTTACAGATGAGAAAACAAGCTGAGATGTTGATTAACTTGCACAAAGTCACACAAGTAATCGGTAGAGCTTGGAGTCAAATCCAGCCAGTGCCCAGGTGTCCTTAACCATTGTTAATGGTGGTTAACTCACTTAATTCACTAAATGAACCAACCCTTGGTAAACACCTTGTTTTGTTTTGTTTTGAGATGGAGTCTGGCTCTGTCACCCAGGCTGGAGTGCAGTGGCATAATTTTGACTCACTGCAACATCTGCCTCCCGGGTTCAAGCAATTCTCCTGCCTCAGTCTCCCAAGTAGCTGGGACAACAGGTGCATGCCACCACACCCGTCTAATTTTTATATTTTTAGTAGGGACGGGGGTTTCACTATGTTGGCCAGGCTGGTCTCGAACTCCTGACCTCATGATCCGCCCACTTCTGCCTCCCAAAGTGCTGGGATGGCAGGCATGAGCCACCGCACCCAGCCAACACCTCTTAAGGGTCAAGTACTAATTTAGGTCCTGGGAGTCCATCAAGAATGACAAATGCTCCCGGCTCTCAGATGGTTCCTGGCCAATGGAGGAGACTCACTTGTAAAAAAACATGCTCAACTCAAACAGGACACTGAGGCATGAAGAGAAATGGCCAATATTGCAGATGAGAAGCCTGGGAGGGCTTGCGCCTGCTTAGACGTGGCTCATCATCATCATATGCTGAGCATTTACTATGTCGGGCACTGGACTTACTGTTTGGCATTCACAATTCCATGAGGCAGGAACGAATTATTATGCCACTTTAAGGATGAGGAAACAGAGGCACAGGCAACACGAATTATTCATTCAAAGTCACTCAGCGGGCAAGCTGGGATGGGAAAGGATGAGTGGGTGCTGTTCTGGCCAGGGCCAGGGGCGGGGCCTTCCCACGTGGGGCCGGCAGTGCAAAGGCCACTGCCTATCTGGAAACTGCAAGCTGTGCAGTGTGGCTGGACCAGAGGCTGCAGGCTGCTCAGAGGGAGGTGACGCTGGACTCTGTAGCCAAAAAAACAAGTATGGACTTCGTCCTGCAGGCAATGGCAGTGCCATTTACCAGACAGAGGATGGCAGGAGGGACCGGCCTGGAGTAGAAGAGAAGTTCTGGGGTCAGGGCGAGTCCGAGGTACCTGTGGAACACGCTCCCACCAGGCAGTTATGCAGCTTGGGGCTTAGGAAGGGCCGAGCTGGAGCTCTAGCGGAGTGGGCCAAACCTGCTGGGAGGCGAGGCCATGAACGTGGGGGCAAGATTTGCCTGGGAAGGGTTGGCACAGATTGTCAGTGTGGGGAGTTTGTTAAAAATGCAGATATCCGGCCCGCAAGACCCCCTGGCTGAGAAGCTCTTCTACAGTGAGAGGGCAGGGCTCGCCCCAGGATAGGGGTTTAGGAACCGCCGCATTCAAGGGCTGGCAGCGGACAGGAATCTGGCAAGACACTGAGAGTGGGATCCTGGAGGGAGGAAAACTGGGAGATGGAGGTCCAGGGAGGAGAGGGGTCAGGGCGGAGTGGCCGGTTTGTGGGAAATGCCACCTGGTGGCGAAGCGCCCTGCACAGGCTCCTGGCTGGGGCAGAAGCCAGATTTCAGGGGCTGGAAGAGAGAGGCTCTTCTGGTGAGGGGCTGGGCTGGCGGGGAGGTCGCAAGATGGGGTGCGGAGGGTGGGAGCCGCTGGGGAGGAGGCCCTGGAGGAGAGAGGGGCAATCTTCACGGCAGAGGACAGCGGACTTCCCGAGGGAGGAGGGCGCCTTAGGCAGAAGATTGAGACCCTCCCCCCGAGGCAAGAGTGGAGGCAGGAGCAGGGGCGGGTCGAGGAGGGCGCTCGTGCTCAGCAGCCTCCAGGATCCCCCACGTAGCGGGCACCACTGTTTGCTGAGAAAAGGGACGAGGCAGCGGGGTGGCGGCAGGGAAGCTGCTGCGGGGACCAGGGCGCCGGTGGGAGGCAGGGACAGCCGCCCAGCCCAGGGGGCGCGCTCCGAGGAAGACCCGGGCACCCGCCGCCTCCTCCCCCGGCTCCGCAGCCACCGCCCCGTGCCCTCCACCTGCGACCTTCACCCCCATCACCATCGCCACGGGCCTGGAAACCTCTTTCAGCGTTCCAGTCTCAGAGCAACTGTCGCTTTGAGGGTGCAATTTCTTGTTCTGTGTGTCTTGGTTTTAGCCTTTTCTTCTAGGAGGCATTAAGTCATGAACAGGGCGAGGGGCTTTTGCCATCATGGGGTCTGCGGAGTGTGTTTAGGCGCCAGCCCCCCCTGGCAGAAGCGCCCCGCGGCCTGCGAACCACACACCCTCCATGCGGCAGGAAACACAGAATCGCCAGATTTCAGCGCTCAACCCCTAATTCAGACCCTTCTTTCCCCCCGCCTTTATCTCATCTTTACAACAGGCAGGGATTGCATCCAGGGCC
The DNA here is from genome assembly GCF_003255815.1 of Theropithecus gelada. Taxonomy (NCBI): domain Eukaryota; kingdom Metazoa; phylum Chordata; class Mammalia; order Primates; family Cercopithecidae; genus Theropithecus; species Theropithecus gelada. Next base: position 217,260,786 of record NC_037668.1, on the reverse strand, counting down.
CTCAGGATGTGGCTGGTATCTTCACTGTGCTGTCATGGAGCCCTGGGAGCTGTGGCCAGGCCCCATCAGGGGCAGGAAGCCCCCGTGCTCCCCGGCCCTTACAACACAGGGTAGGGCCCGCAGGTCCATGAGGAAGGACACTTGAGGGAGCCCGCACCCAGGCTAGTGTGGCCGTCTCAGGCACAGGGTCCATGTCCTTCAGGATCTGCAGATGTCCAACTGCCAGCCCTGCCTGGGCAGGACTGGGGACCCTGGTGGAGAAAAGCAGCTGCCCTATGCAGGGGTAGAATGGGCATCACGGGCTCCCCTTCCACACAAGAGCATCGCCAGGAATTTCGGGCGTGTCAGGGGCAGCAGTTACCATGGGAACAAACACGCCCAGGTTTCTAAAGGCAGATGCTGATGAAATCACAGGGGACTCATAAGTGTGCTGGGCCCAGACAGATCTCCATTGGTCCAACAGCGATCCTCTGAGCCACACCCTGCAAGCATGATCAGAACCAGCATTTAAAAAAATATGCAAGGCTTCAAGATAAGATGGAGCAAGTGGTGAAATACAAAACAACTTTATAGAGCTGAGTGGGCTGGGGAAAATATCTTATGCAAAACAGAAGCAGTGCAAGCTGCCAGCTCTGGTCCTATGCTTCAGACACTCATTTGCTATGAATACTGTGAAAGCAAGTGAATACATATATTTAAATTTTTTTATGTTGTATGTGATACATACAAAATATATGCAATGTATAAATAAGTTATGAGGTATAATAACCAAATGAACACTTGGGAACCTAGCACCAGCCCCACAGGGCCACTACCAATGGATTTCTTCTCCAGGCCAGCCCCTTCCTTCCCCAGAGGGGGCCTGTATCCTCATGCGTATATGTTTTTCAATGAGAGTTTTTTCCTTCACTGGACAATTCCCCCTGGGAGCTACCTACAGACTACAGTGGAAGGTTTTAGTTGTTGTTGTTGTTTTGGGTTTTGTTTTGGTTTTGGTGGTAATGGTAAAATCTTTTGTTCTGAAATGTTTTCAGACCAGAGCCTCCTCCCTGTGGTCCCTCTGACTACAGCAAAGATTGTCCTTTCTCTTAGATAAGTGTTCTCAAAGTGCTTAGACTATTTCCCTGGGAGTGGCGTCCTCCTCATGGAAATGAAGAACATTTTTCAAACAACATATGGATTTCAAAGGTGCAAATACATGAACTGTAAAATATGCACTCACTTTTCTACTCCTCCCAGCGGCCTCCTCTAATGTTTACTGGGCATTTACTAAATGCCCACACTGTAAGCATTTTACATTCCTTAACTAATTTAATCCTTATAACAATACTACGCATTAATTTATCATCTGCATTTTATGCATGAGAGAAGCAAGGTGCAGAGAAGCGATCGTTTGCCCAAGCGCACACAAGGTAAGGCAGAGCCAGGATTACCTAAGCCACCAAGGCCACAGAGTAAGGCCCACAGTGTGACTCATCACTCTCCTTCTTAGACTCTGTCCTGGTCTCTCACTGCCCTTTGGTCCCATCGTCTCAGGCACCTCTTCCTCCTCCATCAGACCTTCAAATGCTGGTGTGACCCAGGGCTGGGGTCAGCACCCTCCTGACCGGAAACGTTCTGCCTGCATGATTTTTAAAATCTACACTCATGACTCCAAGTGGAGAGGACAAGGATCCTGAGCACTTGATCTCAGCCTCGGGCCTCTCCCCTGCATTTCCAAGCCCACTTCAAACTCGCCACCTGACACAGTGGAGTCATCTCTCAATGCTCCTCTCTCTGTGACCCTCTTATGTGGGTGGGACCACCCCTAGTCACCATCCCCACGGCTCAGTCTCCTGGTTGCATAGATGAGCCCTTTAGGCCTTCTGAACCTCTCCCATCTCATCCCATCCCACCCCACCCATCCATCCATCCCACTCATCCATGCATCCATCCATCCATCCATCCATCCATCCATCCATCCCACCCACCCATCCATCCCCCATCCATCCATCCCACTTATCCATCCATCCCACCCATCCATCCATCCACCCATCCATCCATCCCACTCATCCATCCACCCCACTCATCCATCCATCCCACTCATCCATTCATCCATCCCACCCATCCATCCATCCCACCCATCCACCCATCCCCCATTCATCCATCCCACTCATCCATCCATCCCACTCATCCATTCATCCCACCGATCCATCCATCCCACTGATCCATCCATCCCACTGATCCATCCATCCCACTAATCCATCCTGCCCATCCATCCGTCCTGCCCATCCATCCCACCCACCCATCCATCCCACCCATCCACCCATCCATCCCATCCATCCACCCTTCCCACCCATCCACCCATCCCACCTATTCATCCACACATCCCATCCATCCACCCATCCCCCATTCATCCATCCCACTCATCCATCCATCCCACTCATCCATCCATCCCACCGATCCATCCATCCCACCGATCCATCCATCCCACTAATCCGTCCTGCCCATCCATCCGTCCCACCCATCCATCCTACCCACCCATCCATCCCACCCATCCACCCATCCATCCCATCCATCCCATCCATCCACCCTTCCCACCCATCCACCCATCCCACCTATCCATCCACACATCCCATCCATCCACCCATCCCACCATCCATCCATCCATCCATCCCACCATCCATCCCACCCATCCATTCCATGACCTTCACTCTTGAAGTCCAGCTGCCAGCACTTCACATCCAGGTTCCTGCACAGCCTTCTCATAGAGTTGTGTGCTTCCACATGGCCCCCTGTAATCCATACTCCCCACAACAGCTAGACTAGAAGGATCTCTCTAAACAAAACTCTAGTCCTGCCTCTCTGCTTGATGATTACCTGTAGCTCTAATCCTAATCCTATGAGTGCTGAACTTGGAAATGGGGGACATGGGTTCAAAACCCTATCACAAGCTAGCTATTTTACCTTAAGCCCGAAACTGAATGTCTCTCTCAACCTCAGGTTCTCCATTTGTAAAACTAAGAATATAAGTAATCTCCAGACCTTCTGAACCATCAGCTCTGAGGGTGGGGCCCAGCAGCATGCGTTTTAGTAAGGCCCCCTGGATGACTCTGATGAATACTCAAGCATGAGAACTACTGGTACATTCTAATTCACAGTATTAATCACACATACAAAATGAGTTCTTCTGGAGAATAATCTTTGTGTGGCTTCAATTTTCATCATCAAAACAACCAACTGTCTATATGAAAACTCTCCTAGTCTGCTCCTAAAATACTCTGGCATCAGTCATGAGAACTTAAGTAAATCCTGTGATCACTTTGAATCTCAGTTTCCTCACATGTGAAATGAGAGGAGAAAACTAGAAGTGAGGTCAGCACACTTCAGACTGCAGGCCACTGCCTGTTTCTGTATGATCTGCCAATTGAGAGTGATTTTTACATTTTAAAATGATTTTTTAAAAATCAAAAGGAGTATAATATGTGAACACTGCATGAAATTCAACTTGCAGTGCCCCTAAATAAACTTTCATTGAAACTCAGCCATGCCCATTCATTCACGTTTGGTCTATGGCTGCTTTTGCACCATAACGGCCGAGTAGCTGCGACAGAGACCATATGGCCATGGAGCCTACAATATTTATTACCTGACCTTTTAAAGTTTGCCAGCCTCGGGGCTAGATGACTACATTCTCTTCCAGCTCCATATTTCTACAATCCTATTACTTTACAGATTTTACTGTGTTCCTATCTTCAAATATCGCTAGCTATTTACATAGCAATACACCTAGTCAGCAAGCTGAAGTTTTGAAAACGCGATTACTGCTCTAGGTCATTAATTCTAGTGAATAAACCATGTTAATGTAAAGTTGTATTACTTCATTCTAACACTTAACCATTGCTGCGGCATTTTACATAATTCCATCTCATGAACGAGGTCCTATCAGCGAGAACAAGCAGTGTGCTGAGGCTTCCGGAACACGCTCTAGCCCATTATTCTCGCTCAGAACATTAAGGCACTTTTTTTTTTTTTTCTTTTTTTAAGACAGTCTCACTCTGTGGCCAGGCTGGAGTGCAGTGGCACAATCTTGGCTCACTGCAACCTCTGCCTCCCGGGTTCAAATAAATGATTCTTCTGCTTCAGCCTCCCAAGTAGCTGGGACTACAGGCGCACGCCACCATGCCCAGCTAATTTTTTTTTTTTTTTTTTTGTATTTTTAGTAGAGATGGGGTTTCACCACGTTGGCCAGGATGGTCTTGATCTCTTAACCTCATGATCCGCCCACCTCAGCCTCCCAAAGTGCTGGGATTACAGGTGTCACATTAAGGCACTTTTAGTGGCTGGTTTGCTGTTTAAATTTCCTTTGCCTAAATCTACCCTATTCGATAATGGTTTCAATAGAGGAATTTTCCTGAGGATCGTGCAGTACGGGATGGGGTAACCACCTTCAAGGAAGAGCATGTATGTCCTGTACTGCCCTTTTCCTGGCTCATTCTCTCAGATTCCTAATTAGCCTTGGCTGCCTGCAGAGGAAGAACAGGGGGCTCTTTGGGGATGCCCCCAAGTGATGGGGGAGATCAAATCCTGCTCTTCTCATCAAAAGAATCATATTATGTTAGGGCTGAGAGGCACCTTGGAGAACACTCAGTTCAGCCCATTATGGTGAAACCAAGAAAGTATAAGTGACTTGCCCGAGGTCAGGCAGCCTGTCTGTAGTAAATCTGGCGCTACAGCCCACATCTGTTGACTCCAAATCCAGTGAGCTTTGCAGCATCTCAAAATCCTTCTTTGAAAGGCCCGACGTTCTTCTATTCCATGTGAAACATAAGAATTTCAGGGAAGGACCCTGAGAGACAGAACACGCGGGGCAATCTTCCGGGCAGCAGCTGACACCAGCTCCTTTTCTGAGGCCTGGGGGCCAGAGGAGAGAGAAATCCCTAGGCCAGGGCTTCTCCAGTGAGCTCAGTGAGGAGAACCCGATTTGATTTTAATTCTTTTAAAATTTCCAATCTATTGCAGTCTAATGGTTTTGTGGAGTACAAGAAAAAGGAAGATGCAGTGTTTGATTGCTTGGAAAATTTCTGACGCAATTTCAGTTCTTGCCTCATCCCAGACCAGTAACCGTTTGAGGACCGTACTCTGGAAACCACACTTTGAGACACAATTGATCTCATCCATAGACTGGTGTTGGCACAAAGGATGCAAAAAAGGCCAGAAGCTTGGAAGGCCATGGTGGGAAACCCACAGTGCCACAGAGGCCCCCAGTGAATACCCAGTGAATGGGCCCATGGCCAAGGGGACACTTTCAGCTCTTCAAGCTCCAGCACTGCTGCCTCCGACAGGACCCTAAAGCCTCTGACAATGTCACCGAAGCTCGTCAAAGACCCACTTCTTAAAACAGTGCTTCTACCAAAAAGGAGGCAGAGTTTCATCTTAGGTCCATTAGATCTGTTGTATCACTGCCTTGTAACCTTCTTAAAATACAAGTGCTATCTAACCAAGGCTGAGTTTGTAACACCTTTGGAAGACTGAGCATGAATAAAGGATCCTGACACCATAAAACAAGAGTGACAGCAGTTGACACGTTATGAATCTTAGACTTTGAAGAACCTAGAAGACCATCTGCCTGAAGCAAGAGTTACCTTAATCAGCTTTGTCTCAAGCAAGAACAGAGTCATGGTGAGGATAGCCCCACTGTGCAAAGGAAATGGGACAGAGGAATGGAAATGGTTGAAAATCAGAATCTTTGCAGAGTAATATCTATGCTGCATGTAGCTCAAGGCCATAAAGAAGCACCAGCAGGAAAACCCACACTGCCATGCACACCATACCCTACCTCACCCTAAAGCCGTCCTTAAAAACTGGTTTATTTGGAAATAATGTCAAACTTATAAAAAGTTGCAAGAATATTAGAGAATACCAACATACCCTTTATCCAAACTCACCTATTGTAATAGTTTTGCCCCATCTGATTTATTATGCTCTCCCTTCTCTCCGTGTGTGTGTGTGTACAGAACCAGTTGACAGTAAGCTGCATGCACCATTGCCCTTTTATCTTATATGCTACAGTGTGTATTTCCTAAGGATAAAGGTATTCTCTTAGAGAACCACAGTATATTAACAACTACAGTCAATTTTATATTGACCTAATAGTTTCATCCAACCTACTGAATTGGATTCTAATCTTGTTGACTGGCCCAATAATGTTCCTTTCTTCCCACTCCAGAAAAGATCCTTCATACTTAGTTGGCATGTCTCTATTTAGACTTCTTTAACCCAGAATGATTACAGGCCAGTTTTATTTTGTTGAATGCTATTTGCAATTAAATTACCAATAGTCTTAACGGAAGACATGGAACTATCAGACGCATGGAGGTCCTGTTCAATTGCCATCTTGGGTTTGGGGGACACACTGCTGTGTTTTCAGGAAGTTTCTGTTTGAATGGGGTCTTCCTGGTGCTCCCAGAGACTAAAACCCTCCTGTTGTGGTCCCAGAGTATGTCACGTTCCACACTGTGGTGAGGTCTTCCTCAATTTCCTTCATATCTGACCATTCTTGGGATAGTCAAACTAGCCACAGAGGTGTGATGGAATAAGATTGGGCCCACGGCAGCTAAGTAACCAGATTCAATCACTACAGCTCACTTATTGGCACACATCTTAATTAGGTTTTAATGCAAGTAATCTGATAACAACTCCTGGCCATCCACTACAGAACTGTCAATGCTGAAAGCTTTTTATTTAGCTCCTCTTCTGTCTAAACCAAGGCAGCCTCCCCGCTGACCCTTGTCAAAGAACCCCATCTGCTGGTTGCCACGGTAACTGAAGGCGACCAATTGAGCTGAACACAGGGACTCAGAAATAAAATCTGCAGCCAAAGGAATTCTGCAAAGAGCAATAAATCATTTAGTAAAAGGGGGTCCTCCACACAGTGATGAGTGTTGGGATAATATGATGGCGTAACTCTCCAGCTAGAAGGTCCATGACAGATCAGAGTGATTGGGCCTGCTGGAGGGCTCATTTGGTTTCTAGTGGGCTCCAGCAGCAGACGAGATGGAGCCTGCCCAGTTGTGTGCCACTGTGGGGGAGAAGGAATATGCGGAGTCAATTTTTAATATTTGGGCTGCAAAATTTTGCTTTTTGAGGAGTGGCAAGAGAACCAGTCTAGGCTTCCAACACTCCTTCCTCTATTTTTCAAAAGTAGCACACATTCACAGAATGCCCCATTTTAGCCCAAAAAGCACCTTGAGCCTTGAGGAAGGTGACAAAGAACAAATACCAAGATTGGAATATGCCAGTTTAGCACCACCTCTCTGTCATCAATCAACTTTTAGGTGTTCCAATCAGAAACCCACTATGTGCACAAGCCTCGCGTCCTCGCGAAAGCAGGGGAAGGCCTGGGATTCAACTCAGAGGCCCCAGAGATCTCCGAGGATGGTCTGATAGAGGGCAAGAGCTTTGTCTCTCCCCAGGACTGGGTTAGTGTTGCTTATGGAGTCCCACACACATCCTTCCCACATTAAGATTTCCTGAGGAAGAGCCGCCGGAAGGAAGCGGGAGCAGGGGCCTTCTTCGGGGCTGCTCCTGGTGACAGTACACAGTGGCCCCTCACCCCTCACAGCACAGGCCATGGGTCCCAGTCACAGCCCCCACTCCTGGTGAGCGCCAGCTGGGTAGACTAGGAAACCCCTGCAGGCAATAGAAAGACCCCAGACCCAGACATGCGAAATCATCCAGACAGTATTCACTGCTATATGCCTGTCTCTTGGTTGTGTTGGGAGAAGCAAGGGTTAGTGGCAGAACTGCCCTGATAGCAAATGACAACAGGAGAGGGACTCTAGGGCAGGGCTTAGGGCCTGTGCGTGTCTGGGAGGGGCTGCAGGCAGAGCTCAGGGCCTGTGTGTGTCTGGGGGCGGCCTGCCCTGCCAGCTCCTCTCCTCCCAGGCTGAATGCCACCTTTTACAGAGGTGCATTGGCAGGATCCGGACATTCTCCCAATCCCTGACCCACATGGCAATGGGGTCCCCTATTACTAAGTCATCCCTAGAGATATTTTCTGCTTCAGAAAAGAGCAACTGCTAAACAGAAGGTAGATTTTTCCCCCATTCTAAATGCTGCCAATAAAATGCTTCAGTCTCGGAGTTGAGTGAAACTCCGTTGAGGGAGTTAGGAGCGGCTGTGCACGCTCAGGAGGAGCCTCCTCCCTTACTTAGCCAGTCCGAGGAGCGCATCTAGCCGAGCCCTCCGCTGCCACGCCGCATCCCGGGAGCTCCCAGCCCGCCTTCCACCCCACGCTGGGCAATTGTGCCTCTGCAGGTGGAACAGACCGCAGGGCTCCACGTGCGCCTCCCGTACGCCAGCACCTGCTCTCGGGCCACCGCAGAGCGCTCCAGGCAGGAGATATCCCTCTCCCTCGCCGGGCAGGGTGGCCTAGGCAGCCAGGTCTCAGCGCCGCCGGGCGGTGCATGGTCCTCTCGGCCTCCCTGCCCACCCAGACCTCCGGATTGCTTCGCCTCTGGATACTAGGCCCGGGCTCCGCCGAGCAGCGAAGCCGCGCGAGAGGGCCCGGAGCCCGCACCTGGAGGACAGCCGGCCGGGGCTTGGGGAGGCTGGGTGCGGAGCATCTGGCTCAGGCGACTCCGCGGGGGCTCGCAAGGCCTCTGGACTTTGGCAGAAGGAGAGGATTAAACCGGGATGACGGTTGAGAGGAGGAGATGGGTGAAAGCTTCATTAACTCCATGCTCACGTCCCAAGTTCTTTCCCCTGAGAGGCAATGAGTAAAAAGGTTGATTTCCCCGCGATGGGAAAGGTGCTGCGTGATTGCATTTGCTTTTCTTACCTTTTAATTCCTTATTTGTAAACAAATGAATCATTGTTTGTCAGTGATCATGGAGGACTCAAATTTTAATAAACAGGAAAAAAAAATCTTGGCTAACAGGTCAAAGAAATACTGCAACCCGTTTACTTTTCTATGTTAGTGATTAAGCTTCTCATGTGACTTAATTGAAACTGGCAAGGACCTTCAGAACTCAGAGAAGTATTTCTGCCCCCCTCCCACCGCCCCCGTCAACTCTTCTCCAATAACCAAACTCATTTTTAAGACCACTCCTAAAAAGTGCCATGGAAAATGGGGCTTCCTGAATCCATAAAAATATTTTCAGTCAGTACTGCTTCATGACAGTTGTTCATACTTGAATTCCCTTCCCCTCTTTACAAAGTTACCGTTTAGTTTCACTTCTGAGCCCTACTTCCAATTCTTTGTCTCTGCTCACTCTCCCGCTTTCCCCTCCATATTTCAATTCCCAGACACTCTTGAACTTTTGCACACGCTGCCAGTTTGAGCCTGCACAGAATAATCAGTATATTAATTCCACTCGGAGACAGTAAGATTTTTCTAACACAATCTGCCCAACCTGAACTCTTTCCTTCAGAAACACTTCGCCTTTAAAAAGAAACTTCCCAGCATGAACCTCATAAGAAGCGACATGTAACAGACAGTGCATGTGGCGCTGGGCATGCAGCTCAGAATTAAGAGAATTTTTTACTTTGTTTCTTCAGTGCCATGTGCATAATGTACATGTGGATGAAACTGACATCAGACATTTAAAGCAAAAAGGGGTGGGGGGAGGGGGATGTGATGGTGGCGGGAAAGAGAGAGAAAATATGTTGATAAAAACAGTAACTTCTGTTAATCTACATTTTTCAGTCACTGTCTTAATTAAGAATGTTAGGAAATATGTTGCAGTTTAATTGCATTGTTTCAAGAAATTCTAAGACTGACAAATTTGGGACCATGTACACTTGGAAGGTAAAAGGGATTAAAGTAGTGATTTCTTCCAATTGGTGGATAACAATCAAAATTATGCTTTCTACAGATACCCCCCTCACCCCCGCACAGATCCTAAACTCGGAAGACAAAGTAAGAATATCCTAGCACTTAACATGTTCAGCATGAAATGAGCTCTGAAAATTTAAAAACGTGTTTTAAAACCTATGTATATGAGATGAATTTTAAATACAAAGAATTCACACAGGAGAAATAGTACCTTATCTGAAATTTCTGGTTGACATTTATGCTTGTAGAAAATATTTACGAAGGAATTTGGTAACAATCTTCAAATGATTTTCAGATGACCTTGTTTAAGATAGTAAAAGTTGTCTGCTGGAGTCACAAGTCCATACAAATAATAACAGTTTGAAGACACTTGAGATTTCTAGACTTGTGTCCTTTTCTCCTACTAGAGTTCAGTCACACATTCTCCAGGTTTCATTTCTTTTTTAGGGGACAAGGCTTTGCATTGTTCCACGGCAAATAAATGAGAATGTATTTTCATTGCTCAAAGTACCTTTGAGGGAAGCTGCAATAGGCATGACAGCTTCCTATCTCCCACAGTTGACCACAGGCGACTCATTTTTAACCTGGACGCAGCTGACCGTAGGTGAACTGATTTTTAACCTGGATGCCTGGACACAGCTGACCACAGGTGAACTGATTTTTAACCTGGAAGCTGCACTTCTTACCTGCTCCCGTTGTTGGGGTCCTGGGCAGTTGGGGTCATTGCCTGTGAGAAAGGAAGAAGGGCACTCTGCCCCCATGGCGTGCAGCACAAACCAGGTACTGACCTCCTTCTCCAGTCCTGGACTTAGAAACAGACAACCAAACAAAACCGCCCACCAGGTACTGACCAGCTACTCTCAGGGACTCAAACTGATGACTTAATTCAAACTGGTTTGATGATTTAGTCAGATAAATGGACGGGTTCTTTGACTGAGTCAACTAGCCATTTTATCTTCCATTAAGCACAACGTATGATACACCTGGAGCCTCAGGCGTTGTTATCTATCCCAGGGAGGAGGCAGACCTAACTATTTTAGCAGCTACAGACACTGCACTGCATATGCAATGACCCTGAAACACCAACAAAACAAGATCTGTTTGCCCTAATACGCAGCTGAAATGTCCAAAGAGCCTTCCTAAGAGAAGAAATTCACCAGATCTGTTCTAGCTGTGAGGTCTCACTGCTCCTTTCACCTCCAGCCTCCCCAAGTAAGAATGGCCTGAGAACCTGACCACAGTTGAAATACTGCCCATGTGTTGCCAGCCTCACAGTGTTTCAATTCTCCAATTTACAGTATATTAATACAGTATTTAAATTATGTATTAGAGAGTAGAGTCCTGAGGTCTCCAATTGCTGAGTAAATGGCACGTGTGACCTAATAGTTCAATGCTTTCACTAGTATGAAATTAGAATAATTTTTTAAATGCCACACATGAGGTCCAAAATAGTGACAGTACATATTTCTCATGTGCTTAACACCTGGGACCACATAAAGCTCTCAGTTTACTCATTAAGAAATTAAGGATTTTCCATCTCCTGAGGCTTCCGGGAATTCTGATGGGTGGATGCATCCTCCCTCCACTCCCCAACCCCTACTAGCAGGGCAGCCTCCTCCGAAAAGGCTTTTGTCAAGAGGCACGAAAGGCTGGCCTGCTGAGCCCGGACCCCCTGTGGAGGGCCGAGGGAGAGGACACAGAAGAGGACTGGGGCATTATTAATTACCAGATTAGGGAGAGAGTAGAGTTCAGGCAGACACAGAGCAGACAGAACCCACGAGCGTAATAAGTTGAAAAGTTCCGAGTCAAGTCTCAGAGTTCGAAGAACATTAAATGAAGAATACATAATACTGGGGGAAAAAGGGAAGCAGTACCCGCCCGAGGGCCAATTGCCTCTCCAGCAGCGGCAAGGCTGTTCCTGGGCTCGCAGGACCATTTGTTCCATTACACAATCTCCTGAAGCCATTTAGAGAGAGCTCAAACAACTGCCTGTACCAACACGACACATGGCTTCCCATCCCGACTCTGCTAATCCAGACGCTCCAACCATCTTTCCTTAAGATGCCATATGGCTGGCAGAAGCCTGTAGATCTAGCAGCACATCTGCTTGTACGTTTCTTCTTCCCTCCATCCCCCCAACAAAAGAGGGATAGAGAGACAGACCGAGGGGAGAGCATGCTTGTGTACCTCTGCCTATACAGATATTTCTTCTTATGCACTCAACAACAACAACAACAACGAAAGAGATGACCAGGAAGCATGCAGGGCTCGATCATTTTTAACTGGAGAACATAGCGATTTTTCTTTTGCTTGTTGATGCTATAAAAGAAGATCAGAAAAACAAAGGGTGGACAGTCTCCTTTCTCCCAAGGATGGTGACTTTAAAACCACTTCAAAGCTCGCTCTCTCTGGGAATCCTTGTGATGCTTTCTTGCCACAGGAGGGGGACAGCACCCTTGCCTGAATCTATTTCTTCTCCTCTTTTCGGTCAAGGAAGACAGACAAGCTGAGAAACTAGCAGATACCCAGAGCCTGCTTTGTTAGCAAGCACAGCACGGCTGTATGCTAATGAGTCGGCACCGACACAGCGCTTTTTTGGTATGATGAGCAAAGATTGTTGACACCGTTGAAATCCTGGCTCTCCTGGCCTGTGAGTGCACGGGCTGCTTCCTTGGAATCCAGCCCCCAGTGAGACAGGCTGCAAAAAAAAAAAAAAAGAAAAAGGAAAAGAAAAAAAATCCTACTCTCCTAATGACTGAAATCTGGCCATTTGTAACTAAGAGCAGTTGGGAAAAGTGGGGGCATTAGAAAAATATTCCATCAGGCCAGGGATCAAAAAGACACAGGTGAAAAGTATGGGTTTCCTCTGAACTAGAAGGGAAACCTGGTAAGCACATGTGAGTGATGATGACCAGGATGCTTTAGGGGCAAAAACCCAAAAGGCAGGGCAAAGGGGATTCTGAGGCCCCAGTCCCGTCAGGGGCAGCTGGAGCACTTGTGCCACATCTGGGCAGAAGGCACTGCACACATGGGACAGCCTCATTGGTGCCTTCATCTCAGGCAGGTGAAAGGGGAAGCATCTGATCCCCTTGTAAATCTGTTTAGACCTTGTGTTGGTTAACCAGACATGGTTTTTCATGTGTGTGGAACTATGATCCAGTGAAAAAGCAAAGCAAATATTCTACTGTTGCTATACTTGTTTGTTTTTTGTAACAAAGAAGGGTAGAAAGGGAAGTTACATGTTTTGAGTATGGTGCACGTTATCTGAAGTACCCTTTACTTGCCAAGAAACTCTGAGAGATGGGTATCATTATTCCAATTTAATAGATGAGGAGACTGAGGCTTATAAGATTTAAAAAAAAAAAAAAAAAAAGAACACGTTCACAAAGCCCTGTAGCTAGGAAGGGACCACACCGAAAAGGCCATGCCTATCTCCCTACAATACGCTAGGTTCCAGATGCACACATGCACTCGCAGGCAGATACATTACCTCATGAATATGCCCGGGGTCCAATATGCCAATCTGAGCAGATCACTGTGAGCTGGTGAGCAATAAGCTAGTTATCATTAGTATGCAGGCAGGGGCATCAAATTGTAAATTCAGTTTACTTGTAATCCACAATATGAATGAAAATTCATGTAACTAAAATGTAAAAACATGAGGAGTGACTGAAAAAGCATTGAAAATTATAATAAAAATCAGAATTTATCCATTCAAAAAATATGCCCTTCAAATTATTCACCTTGAGGACAGCATGTGTATCTCAACCACACTGCCATTGCCTAGGACTCTGCTGACATGTTCTTTTATTTGGAACGGCCTTCATAGCCAAGGACTTAGTGCTACAAATATTTTTTGTAGGTAGCTACATACACAATTTGTGAGTGAGGATGTATTAAGTGCATTTCATCAAAATCATACATTTTAACAAAAAAAGCAAGCATCGGATGCTATACTACTCAAAAAAATGACAAATCAGCCTAAAATAGATAATATGAGTCCAATTCAACCATTAATAAAGTCAAGAAACTATTATTAGCAATTCTCAAGGTTATCATTATTGATATGTGGCTATGTAGAAGGATGAATCTGAATTTAAAATAAAACAGATCTGGGTCGAAGTCTGAGCATGATCCTAAGCAAATCCTTGTAAGCCTGTTTCCCCATTTGCCATATAAAATAATACTATGTCTCTCATAAGATTGTTGTGAGAATTGGAGAGTATATAAAGTGACTGGCACTTAGTAGATCCTCAGTAAATAAACATACAATCATTATTTTCACAGGGTGCTTCAGAGCATATATAAAGTGCTTTTCACATACATTAGCTCAGTCAACTCTGACACCCAGCTCTGTTACGTAGGAAGTATTTCTTCTATCTAATGAATGAGGTCATTGTGATTCAGTAATAAAAATAGCAAAAGCAATAAACAACATGTATTGAGCCCTTTCTATGTGCAGTTACTATGCTAAATGCTTTTTCAGCCATTTTATTTGTATTAATTAATGTTTTTAGAGACAGGGTCTTCCTCTGTCATGCAGGCTGGAGTGCACTGGCGTGATCACAGCTCACTGCAGCCTCAAACTCCTGGGCTCAAGTGATCCTCCCACCTTGGTCTCCCAAAGCACCGAGTTACAGGTATGAGCCATTGCAGCTGGCCCCATTTTAAAATCTTAACATCAGGCCGGGCATGGTGGCTCATTCCTGTAATCCCAGGACTTTGGGAGGCCAACGCGGGTGGATCACCTGAAGTCAGGAGTTCGAGACCAGCCAGACCAATATGGTGAAACGCCATCTCTACTAAAAATACAAAAATTAGCTGAGCGTGGTGGTGGACGTCTGTAGTTCCAGCTACTTGGGACACTGAGACAGGGGAACTGCTTGAACCCAGGAGGTGGAGGTTGCAGTGAGCCAAAATCACACCACTGCACTTCAGCCTGGGTGACAGAGCTGACTCTGTCTCAAAAAAAAAAAAAAAAAAAAATTAACACCAACCCTTTGAAGAAGGTATTATTGATAATATTATGATCCTCATTTTATGGACTGGGAAACTGAGGCTGGAAGATGCTACAATATCTTGCCTAAGTTCACATGGGTAGTAAGTGGTAAAGCTGGAACACGATCCCAGATCCGTCTTCTAAACCTATTATTGTAGCAATAGCTGGAAAATCCTGTTCTCTTTTGTCCATACAACAATGTTCTTGGGTGGAACTCATCTAAAGCTACTGGGCATTTGACAAGGAAGTTTTGTAGCACAAAAATCCTTTCCTTACTAAATTTCTGTGTAGGCTACCAAACTTTACAGAGTTCATGGTTCAATCATCCTATGTATGTTGACACACACTCATACATGTGTATGAATGCTGGGTGCTCCCTACAGCATAGTTAAAAATTAAGGCACTGTTCTTTATAAGATGGCAGGACATGACATGTGTTTCAATGTTTCACACATGAATACGCACCAACAAAGCTGTCATTATATATGTGGAATCTGATTTAACATCACTAAAATTGTCAGAAATTTCTTATCAAGAGAATAGTCTTTCAGTAAAAGTGAACTATCCAGAGAAGGCTTCCAAATCAAAATTATTTGCAAAGGAGGCTAGAACATTTGAAGGTTCCTGATCAGATGCTGACATGAAGAAATGTAAACCGGTGGAACTCAAATGTGGATTTGTGGCGTACGTATGTGCTTAACCAGACAACTCTCTCTGAATGAAGCCACTGGGCTTCTCTTGTGAACTCTCCTCTTGTATCTGATGACAGAAGACAAGGATGCTGGAATCTCAGCTGGGTTGTTCTCTATCATTCTGTTCACTCCCTCACTGGTGTCTCCTTAATCTGACTGGAGCTGGACTGATTGCCATAAGCCAAGTCTCTCTCACTGGTTCTCTCCTCTGGTACCACAGCTTCCACACTCCTGATTTCACTGCTGACTTCAATCCAGTTCAAAGTGGAACATGGAACAGGATTTAAAAAGACAAACAAAAAAATGAAAGCCTTTGCTACCCCTCCAGGGCTTCCAGATTCACCAATCTTTGATCACATAATCAGTCAATGGTCAACAGCAGTGTCCAGGAGGGTCTGCGCACAATAGGTTGTGAATGGAGATGCGTTACTTGGAATTTAGTGCTGTCTGGGCACAAGGCGCCCCACAGGTTTCCAACTTTAAGGGTATAAATCTTGAAGGCATCTAGAAAGGATTCTGGAATGCAGCATGTGGAAGCGGCACTCCTGTCCCTCCAGAGTGGAGACCTGCATATTAACTGCTCCACCCAGAGTGAGACCCGGTTCCCCAATGGCAGACACTGTCAATTATTTGCCTCTCATTAATTTAATAGGCTGGAATAGTCCTGGGTTGTACCGCAAAAACAGAAGTATTGTTATATTCTAACTCTGCTAACAGTACGGGCAGAATGAACTTTCCCTGCCGGACTTGAGCGCCTTCCTTAGTCAGCTTATCTATACTGAATAGGACCTATGGAATATCACCTCCCAGGCATAATACAGGCTGATTTCCTATTACGGGCTTCTTCCTGTGCTGGACACTTGAAACAATTCACCTAGCTAATGTTTGTTGAGTACTTACTATGTGCCCTGCACAGTTCTTAACATGTCTGTGTAATGACTCATTCAGTCCTTGAGAGAAGACTGTGACACAGGTAACACAACTGTTACAATTTTAGAGAGGAAGAAGTTGACGCCCATGTTAAGGAGCTTGCCCTCAAATCGCATAGCACAGAAATAGTAGAGACGGGATTCGAACTTAAACTGTCTGGGTTCAGAACCTGCACTGTTAACTACTCTTCTCTTCGATGAGTCTCAGAGGCATTAAGTAGGAAAGGGTATGAGGCCCAGCCTACCAGCCATGGGAATCTGCGACATTTAGCCTCTCTGGGCCTGAATTTCTTCAAAGTAAAATTTAATTTTAACAATAATTCTTCTACCTACGTCACAAGGTTGTTAGAAGATCACAGATATCAAATAAATCAAATGTTGCTATATATCAAATGCCAGTTCTCACCATCTTTATCACAGCCTCACAAATTGCCATCCTTTGGGTGTTAACTTGGGCCTTCAAAATGAAAACCAAAGTCCTTTGCTTTGCCAGTTAAATACAGGAGCAAAGACTTGCTCCTACTGCATTGCTACTGCAATGCTTTTACCAGAATGTTCTCAGAAGAATTGAATAGGTAATGAAATTAGCCAACCCCACTAAGAGAGAGAGTGATAGTCGGCCCTAGAACAGGCTATGGAAAAATGAGGGGTATCTTGTCTTCAGAAAGCCCTGAGGTCATGCTAGTCATCTGCCTGTGGTACACCAGGATATTAAAATAATACCACGACAATAGACTGAACACAGTTAACATGATGAAAAGGCAGATGAGATTAAACATAAAAAAGAAATGCTGCCTTTCTGTTAGAGACAGAAAAAACTGTTAATACCAATGAACAGCTGTTTGGGAAGAAAACATTATTTCCAAAACCCAGACAAAGCTCTATTTATTACATTTCAGAGACATTTAAATTATAGTGTCTGAAAAATGATCCTATCGTGGGTATCTGTGACACCTAAATTACCGGAAAATCTGAAAGGTGAAGCTGAAACAGAGGCTGTGTGAAAGACTAACATACAGAAAGTTCTTTTTCTCAAAGGATGAGGTGAATAAATCCTTTGCATGGGATAACTGAATGAGTACTAAGTTTCAGGACTAAACTTTTTGAATATCCAATAGAAGAGTCCATTCAAAATTGATTTAAAGATGTTAATGTATGCTCTTCCAAAATTCTAACAGCAAAATTCACGACTCCCATTGGCCTGTTGCTATTCCTGTGTTCACACTGGTTCTCCTGGCACGCTACTGCCTCCAGCTCCAGGCCTGTCTCAGATGCTCCACAGAAGGCCTGGTCAGCTCTCTCTGCTCACGGTGCCAGGCCAGGCCTGTCATGGGAGGCGTTGGGCATGGCAGCCACTGAGGCAGGCCTGGGCATGAATTTGTTCCCACCAGCCCTGACCCTCCCAAAAGAGACCATGACTCACCCGTGCCTTTCCCAGGGACTAGCATGTACCCAGCCATCTCTAGGCATTTCTAGAGAATAAACTGTCACACTTTAGTAAAAAAAAATCTGGCTAAGGAAAAAGAAAGGAAACTGTATTTAGTCAGCCCTAGGGAAAGTGAAAGAATGATCAAATGATCAGTCACACTGGGAGTCACTGTTACAGCCCCCTAGAGGAGGAATGCGGTATCTCTGTCCAGTCAATTCAATGCAAATGCAGACATTAGAATGGAAAAACACCACCTGGAAGAAGACTCAAGTCTATAATCAGCTGTGACAGGTACTGGAGCTTTCAATCTAGGTGTCCTCAGGATGGGGCGACCAGGACCTGAATGCAGTGGGTCATCCAGCAGGAGTCTCGCTCACCCCATGCAAGCACACTTGCCTGCCTGCCTTTTCCCTTCATCAACTTCTTGTTTATTGTTCTACCTTACTTCCTACACACCTCACAGGGTGTTGCGCAGCTCAGTTCGTTTGCGAAGGCTTGAGATTTTTCTGATGAAAGGTGTTATGGTGTTATGTAAATACACAGTATTATTTTGTCTTTATTCCAGCAATACTGGTTTGAAATAGTTCAATGTGTGTAAATATGTGTAATAATGTGTACTAATTTGATTTTTTTAGCAATTCCTTGGCATCCCAGTTAACTAAGTGGCAGCAACCTTACTTGCCTGATGAAATATTAAGTATAGTTTCAGAAAACTATTCATTGGTCTTTGTCCCTTTCAAATCAAATGCTAACTATATTAGTCTTCTGAGCACTTGTAATAATCTGCTTGAATATCAGACAGAATTACCAAGTTGTGACCTCCCATGTAAAACAGAGGTATATGCAAAGGTTAAGGTTCATAACATAGCAACTAGCCCACCCTAGAGGATGGGAACAGATGTATAAGCTCCCCCAGAACAATTCATGTAACTGGAAAACCTAAGTGTACAACATTCAGAAAAAGTGCCATCAATGCCACCACAGGCTTCCAACTGTAATTTACAAAAATAAATATCACTTTTAGGATCAGGTGTCAAACAGGGCCATGTTAATTTTGATAGCCACTTCTGTTCCTCTCTAGGAACACTATTTCATCCAACCATGTTAACAATTTTGGGTCAAGAGGACATGAGCACAACAACCCAACTTTCTACACAAGGCTCTGAATGAGGGGCTATTTTCAGCCTTCTCTCTAGCCAGTGGCACCTACCCCTGCTGGCTCTCACAGGAACACCGAGAGTTCACATCCACCCCTTGGATAGGTACTGCCAAGAGATTTCATTATTTAAACGGTCTATGTGGCCATGTGCCCTATTGGCAGAACGGTCTCATTACCCTCCCTATCAAAGATGTCGGAGTACCACCTATGCAAACAGAGTCAAAGGCACAGGCTCTGGACTTGTCACAAAGATGGGGCGAAGATGTCAGTGGATTACTGAAAAAGTCAAAAAACTAATCATATGGTGAATTTAATGAGTAATATTACCATGGATAACATTTTTGTCACATATATTATTTTTTCCCTCCCAAGATAAAAATCTGGCTTTAGACCCATACTGTGAGTGGATTGTGCTACATTAGGCATTATAGGAAGCGACTCCGTCAGGTTGGTCTTGGGGCTGGACAGACACAGGAGCAGCCCCGGCTGGCTGGCTGGGCAGTCAGGAGGTCCAGCAAGGCACAGAATCATGCCCTCATATTGGGGATGTCAGGGCTGTCAGCCAGAAGTCATGTGCTTCTTCTCATTTTGGGTCTTAAGTCTAAAATCGTTTTCTAAAGTGTGCAATCCAAAAAAATTTCGGAAGAGAAAGGGCCTTAATCTCCTCTGCATACACTGCCTCTCCCTAGCCATCAAGTGTCGCCACTCTACAGAGGCCCTCTTGGTCTCCTCATGCTTACCTGTTCCTTCTTCTGTACCCTACACACGGCTCTTACCACAGTGCACTATGACTGTCTGCCTCCTGCACTAAAATGTTAGCTCCTTGAGAGTCAGGACTGAATCCTGCTGGTACCCATAGCATCCAGCACAGGGTCCAACACATGCGGCTGTTGAATGAAAGAATGTATTTTTAAGAACAGCATCAGTGGACTTGACTGCGTTTTGAAAGCTCCTGTTGGCCCTGGATCAGATATCCTCACAGGGTAAGGGGAAAGACTTATTTATCTTTTAAAATAAACAGCTTTCAAAGAACCGCTGACAAAACCATTTCCACCTTTGGTCGAAGCAGAAAGTTGGTTGCATGTGTGGCAGTCATATACTTTTTTTTATCTTCCCAAGAGCCTAGGGGTTTTTTTGTTCTTTGCCAAAAGAAAACTAGATGAGAGAAGGCAAATGCCTTGGTGCAGAAAAGGCCTTGGGGACCTTCTAGGTAAACAATTTCGCGGGCAGCAGCTGGAGACCCGACAGCACTGTGATTTTGCTAAAGCTGTTGAAGCGCAAGGCACACATAGATGCCGGTGTCTTCTGGCTGTACCAAAGGTAGGAATTTTAAGATAATGTGAAAAAAATATATAATGTAAATTTGTTCTACTATTCATGCATTCATTTTTGCTCAGCAAATATTTTCTGAGCACCTACAATGTCTTCTTTACTGGGCGCTGGGATACAGTGGAGAACAAGACAGCCAAGACTGCACTCCAAGGAGGTTGCATAGTCGTTAGCAAGATGACATTTGTGAAAAAGATGTGTGTATGACAGTGTTAGGAGCGAAACCTCACTGGTTACTGTCCCTACCTTCATAGCCACACAGCCCCTTACCTAAAAAGATATTGCTTTCTGTCATGTCTTTATATGCACGAGATGACTTTTGCTATCATTTGTTTATGAAGGGTTATTTTTAGAGGCAGGGATGATAGGGACAAGAACACTGGAGCTCACCACTCCACAGGTTCCTCCTCTTCTAGGTCATGCATCCCAGTTCCTGCAGCTGGGTGAGCCAGGTGACTGAGTTCTGGCAAATGGGGAAGGGCAGAAAGTAGTGGGCCCAAGCCTTGGCCTGGCCTCCACACCTTTCCTGCAGCCCCCTTCATTCCCTCTGTGCTACACTGATGCAGGGTTGAGAAGTGGTGGAGAGAGGGTAAGATAAAGTGAAATCTTAGAGTAAAGAACCAGTGGGATAAGATCTCATCCCAAAGATGCTGTGTTTCACTTACCTGAAGTCCAAGTACCTCTTATGAGCTCTGACCACAGCGGCTACCAAAATATATTAGGTATTAGCCCTTCCCCTCAAAGAGGTCATGACCCTTTTGGGCTTGGAAAAGACCTTTGCACATGGGAAAAAGCAGTAAATATGTGTGTGAGGGCTGTGGGCCAGGTGAATCTTCTTAGAATTCAGAAGAGGAATTCATTCAAGAAAGCATCTCCCTCGACTCTAAAGCATTGTATAGTATTGAGTTTTAAAAATGTACCATGGTACATTTAGATGCACCAATTGTCCAGAAATAAGGAATGGGATGAAAATGAAACAGACTGCCTCAGTGGTAACAAAGGTTCCAGTGAAATAAATGTCGGAACTCAGCAGAATGGTCATGTAGCTCAGCTCCGTCTGGCTGTGCCAAGAAAGAGAAAACATCTCTCATCAGTGCAAATTTTTTGAAGATGAAGAAAATGGACTTCTGAAGCCTCTTAAAGACTCTGAAAGTCATGCCACAGACACAGTGAAAGGAACTGGTAACTCCTCAAAACCATGCTGCAGGATTAAAGCAAAGACTTCAGATGCTAACTCTCCCCAAACAGAATTCACGGGGACCTCGAGGTCAGTGACACCTTTCAGAGCACAGACTGGAGTAGTCAGAGTGACCCAATGTACTCTCCCTCTGATCAACCTTATATTTGACTGCATTTTAGTAAATTATCCATGTAGTTGTATTTTGACAGCTCTCTTTACAGCAGTAAAACAAAATGTGTGCATCGCAAATGGCAAAGATTCAAATTTCAGCTATGTTTATCCAAAATAGCACTGAACTGCTTCTGTACTTATGCTATACTGCCTACAGCTTTACGGAAGGGAAGACAGATGGGATGAATTTAGCAGGGAAACAGCTGTGGCTTGAAGAAGAGACAAGCAAAAGTTTTGCTATCAGGCTTCATTATGTATCAAGGTACCAGTAAAATGTGTATCCGTAAGGCAGCCAAAAAAGTGTTTTTCATTTGACTAGTGATAATTACCTTTTCTCAACAGCTGACAATGTTCTAAGTAGCATTAAATAGGTATAATAATTAAGCAATAAGATACAAGCGTCAGTGCCTCTCTGGGAATTGTGGTTTTCTTCAGGTGTGCTGGGAGGCACAGGCTAAGAGGCCACAGACTTCCACCACCTGAGAAACCGAACAGGCCTAACACGCTGCCGTCACAGGTGCAACAAATAGAAAAAGGAGAAAAAGCTACACAGGGGAGAGGGAAGCTGGGGACTTACTGGTGTGACCACAACATTACTGAAATAGACTTAAGCCAATGCGCATCTCCAGTATTTCCATCTCTTTCTTAATAATAAACATGCTTCGGTCACACTTTGTTCTCGTCACCTAGGGCTGCTCTACCTATAGCTCGTGAAAATGGAAAATTGGGCTTTTTGTCCTCTGAATCATCTTTATCCATTTTTAAATGTCCAGTCAGATGTTCTTCAAGATGGACCTGCTTCAACTCTCTGCGAACAGGAAATGTCCAGTTTTGACATGGCTGGCGTGGTGATTAGTCACGTTGTGAGTTGGGTGGCCTGTGCATGACTGTTCCCTGCTGGCACCAATTCCATTCCCACGGGTCACCTCAGGGAAGGCTGACCAACATGCCACCGGAATCCTCCCATAGATCTTCCTAGAGAAAGTAGTGCTCGCTACACACACTTTGTGTTTAAAATAAGAAATCATCCATTTTGTGAGAAAAAATCATGCCTCTTTATCTCAATAGAGGCTTCTTATTGGGTGACCAAAAAATAAAACAATGTATGAGAATTATTAACACCTGATAAATTGCTCTAATACATAGATTCTTTACAAATCTAATGTATGTCACACTGATGAATAACATCATGTTCTACTCAGATCAATAACATTAATACTGCCATGGTAACAGAAGGGAGAAAGGCAGAGAAAGCCTTAAAAAAGAAGAAACAAAATAAGACCTATATGCAATAATCCCTTGAGTGACAGTGACATTTGGTAGTACAAATTTTCCTAAACAGCTTGGAATTACCACATCACCATTTATTACCACTGAGTGGTAATAAAAAAAAAGCATTAGCATACTCAGAAGCATGTGCAAACTGATGAGAAACTTACTAGCTTCTTGAGGCCTGGGCAGGAGGATCATTTAAGGCCAGGAGTTTAAGACCAGACTGGGCAATGTAGTGAGACCTCATCGCCCGAAAAAATAAAAATATTTTTCGGTGTTGAGGGTGTTGGTACGCCTGTAGTCCCGGCTATTCAGGAGGTTGCAGTGGGAGGATCACTTCAGCACAGGAGTTAAGGCTGCCATGAGCTCTGATTGTGCCACTGTGTTCCAAGCTGGGCAACAGAGTAAGACCCTGTCTCTTAAAAAACAAAAACTTTTTAGCTTTCTAAATATTTTAGTATCACCTTCCATTCCCACTCATTCAAAAGGTTGTGTTTTCTTTCATTTTAGGTACAATTTTTCTACCCCCCACCCCCAAGCCTCTCTGTAATATGCCTCCATTCTTCAGTGACTTGTTTCTGGCAGCACGTGCTGAACCTCCGGCCTCCTCCATCTTATTGCATCTTGAAAAGCCCCATGTTAGCCACTGATTTGCCAGGTCCAACAGGACCATCTTCTCTTTAGAGGCAGAAAGATACTATGGTCTTTCAGTGACAGCACAAGCTTTCGAGTCAGGCAAACCTATTTAAATTCTAGCTTTCCCTCCTCAGGCCTGTGCAGCTGTGGCCACACTTCCTCCCTCTGAGCCTCCACCTCCCCAGTCATAAATTGAAGAAACCTTGAAAGACGACTGTAAAGTACAGTAACGTCTGAGTGAACTGTCAATAACTAGGGACTACTTTTTCCATTATGGGAAGGAAAGGCTCTACCAAATTGTCCTTTCTGTCACTCTTCTATTTCAAATTATTGCTCCTCTTCTTTTTCTTCTCACTGTCCATAATCTGCCTCAAATTTAAGGTAACATAAACACATTTGAAACTGGTAATATTTTACTATCTCCACCACATTTTTCTCTATCTATCAGAACACAAGAATTTCCTACATAGAGGAGATTCATGCAATAGCTTAAGGCACGTATCCTGGGACTCAATTCAGAAACTGATCAGATGTCCTTTGTAGGAAAACAGTGGCAGTTTAGTGGCAGGAATGCCATTTAGAGATCACAGAGAATGGGAATATAAAACAATGCCACATCTGATTGGAATCACAGGAAGAGCTTCTAAAAATTTTTACTATTATGGGAGCTAAAGTATTGCTAAGATTCTTCAAATCAGCATCCCTTCTTCCCAGAATGGGCAGCAACACTGCCCAGGTTCAAGTTCGGCATCTATCACATAGTAGCTGTGTGACCTTCAGCCAGTTACTTAACCTCACTGTGCCTCAATTTCCTCACTGCTAAAATGGGGATATTGCTAGTACTCTCTTCACGTGGTGGTTATGAAAATTCAGTGGGTTTAAAAGGTAAGTGCTTAGAAGAGGAGCTGGTATACAGCAAGCACCCTCTAAGCTGCTGCTACAACAGTGATAAGAATTACAATGATGATTATTATATAGTTGTTACATCTTACATAATTATATATTATATAATAACAATTATTGCAAGCGGTGTCAGGAAATTTTTACATGGTAGCAAGAAGTTTAACACAACATTCAGTGCTGTCAAACTGTGGAAATTAGGGAATCAAGGAAAGGGCCAGAACCAAGAATTCTTGCAACACAAAAGCAGAGGCCAGGATCCCTGGCCAGGGAGGCTAAAGGATGGTTGAGCTTCTTACAGCAAAGACCTTAAGATTGTGTGTGCTGAATAGTCAGATGTCTTCACGAGAACACTTCTAAAATTAGTAACTCACTCTGACCCACACAGAAGTCAAGAGGAGGACAGAACATAACTGTATCTTGTGTCTTCTTCATTTTGGGATGGGTCCTGAAGGTTTCGGCAGGACCTCTCTCCATACCAGGACACCTGACAATTATATTTCTGACAGAGAGTGATGCCTTGCATATTATAGCCAAATTTTAAAATCTGTTTAGAAAAGAGAAGAAAACGCATATTAACAGACTAGCAGCAATGCTGTCTTACAGTGTAAGTCAATAAAATCCCTGTCTCCTGGTTTCCTCATATTGTAAATGGTAATAACCACCCTTGATAACCACTTAACAGAGGGATTGGAGAGTGGCAGCTAAAATCTGCAAAGTACGCTTGAGGTTGCAATTATGTAAACATAGAAATGATCTCTCTTTTAAGAATCAATTTTGAGCGACTTAAATCAATGTGTTAAGGACAAAAGCTTCATAAAATGCATGAAAAATTGGACTTAGATACCATACTTTGAAATCAACCATCAGCATCACAAATGTCACGTATGCACAGACTGTTACCAGCAGAGAAGTTCAGAAGTAAATACACGGCATTTGAAAACCTAATCCTCAATGCGTGATGCTAGTCAATAATGGGAAGCCACTGCAAATACGGAAACTGACAGGCCAAGCAAAGCAAATATATTTTTACTTAAAAGGTGAATTCTTTCTGTATATTTTCTACAGGGCTCCTATAAGTCATTTAAAACATTCAGTTCCGAATGGCCACTTTAAACAGAAAGAATGATGCTTTGGATCTAAAACCAATGATGAAACAATGCGGACATTTACATGAATTATTTTTGGTTTTGTGATAATTTTCATTGTCGATATGACACTGAGAATGAAACTTCTTTTATGGCTTCAGGATCAACAGAATAGACACATGCTATTCTGAATATGAATATTTATAAGATTTTTCCTTAAAGAAAAAAATAGGAAATAATCAATAAATTAATTCTTTACAAAATAAGGTGCACTCAACCAAAAGAGAATGGAAGCTCTGTTGATTCCTCACAAAGCATTAATGTTTCTAGCATGCGTGATAAATACCTACGATCTTCCGCCCATTTTCCTTTTTGGAAGTTTATCACTGTATATTCTGTGACAATCTGCTCCCCTAGAATTTGGAATTTGAATAAAACAGATTTGGTTGCTTTTTCCTCAGATGAATGCACAAAGACCCTTAAAAAACAAATGTTCTTTAAAAGTGTGATGCCTGTATTTAACATTTATTAAAGATATAGCATCTACCAAAAGATTTTCAAGCTGAACTCTAGGTGTTCCACCCCAATTCTACAATAGAAAGTTAAGTATGATCAGATTACAAGGTCCAGGAAAAGCACAATAAGAATGAAGAGATAAAGATGGAAGATTGCCCCATAAATAAAATATAAAATAATCCCCAACCCCTTTACCAAAACCAAGTAAATTGCCCTCCCTCTACCCCCTTTTTAAATGCTGGGAATGACCCACTTTAACCTAGGCATATTGGCATAAAAATAAAAGCAAGAAAATCTAGCTTTCTTGATGTATTTACATGAAAATAAACACATAGGCATAGCTAATAGCTCACTCTAACTTCTCTCTAAGCAGAGCCTCCCGTACAGGTTTACTATTACATTCAGAGACATGCATTTTTAAAAAATACTATTTACTCTGCCACTTCATCTCCAAATTTGTCATCTGACTATATTTGTGCAGCTTCATTAAACTAATCCCCAGAAGGGTCCCACGTCATTTAACTTTTGACAACCTGAACAGCTCAGTGGCCCTGGGTCATCTGCATGACCCAAGCCAGCCACAGAATTAATAAGAGAATTTCCCTGCCAACCAGGGCAGGATCAAGGATGAGAGCAGAACCCGATGACTCTTCTCAGGCCTAATTATGTCAGGCTTCCCTGCTCAGTAAACCAAAACAGGGAGAGAAAACTGAGAAGAAAGGCTTTCCACCAAGATAAATTCTGCATGCTCCAGGTTCATTTGATGAATAAGGAGTTGGAAGATCCAGAAAACTAGGATGATGGAGACGGAACTGACTGGGTCCATGCTCCAAGCTCCCACAGCCTGTAGACCAGCGATCAGCCCACACCAACAGTCCTTGCTCCTGGAACACGCATCCCTCCGATCCAGAGGTCGTCCTGACCCACTTGTTTGCTTCCTTAGGGGCCACAACAATGCCCAACCAAATATTTGGATAAATGAGAAACTAATTTGTTGAATAACATTATCAAATATACTTTGCACTTACACAGGGTTCTAATAAACTAAATCACATTTATATGCATTACAAGGGGAACTTACTACAATGAATTATGTTGCTAAGTGAAGAATGACTACTTAACTAATCTATTTTGTAAATATGTATGTTGGGTTTGGTAAAAGTGAGATATATTGACAACAGTTTGGCTTTCTATCAAGCTGAATTTGGAGTAAGATATTTTGAATTAGGGTCATTTATTAAATTTCAGAGCCTCTAGTCTCTCAGCATGATCAAGAGTGATCAAGATAGATGGAAGTAGGCCAGGCGCGGTGGCTCTCGCCTGTAATCCCTGCACGTTGGGAGGCCAAGGCAGGCGGATCACTTGAGGTCAAGAGTTCGAGACCAGCCTGGCCAACATGGTGAAACCCAACTCTATTAAAAAAACAAAAATTAGCTGGGCGTGGTAGCCGACACCTGTAATCCCAGCTACTTGGGAGGCTGAGGCAGGAGAATTCCTCCAACCCAGGAGGCAGAGATTGCAGTGAGCTGACATAGCACCACTGCACCCTAGCCTGGGCAACACAGAGAGATTCCATCTCAAAAAATACAAATGCAAATAAAGATAGATGGAAGTAAAGCAATTAATGTTGAGCAACTGGCCTACTTTTTTCATGTTAGGGCAAAATAAAACTTCAAAATTCCCTAGGAATTTTTTGTTAAAGATTTCAAAAGTTTTCATTTCTTCATTCTGAAATAGATTTCCTCCTTTCAAAATTACACTTTTCTTTTAAAATGTGCCCTAGATTTTCCTTGTCTTGTGAATTACGGCATTTTAATCCTAAGTAGTGTATATAGTTTCAAAATTAATAGTGATTTTGGTTGTTGAAAACAAATGAACAGTTAGAAAATTATGTGATGGTGGATTCTATTCATTTTGTCAAGCAGTTTATTTCCACCGTATCTGGGAAGTTTTCTCTGATTACCCCAGACACCTACCACAGTGGATGGCACATTTGTTACGCTGACTGAAATCCTGAGCAGGTGAATGGCCCACTCTTGCAAAATGCTATGCTGCTCACTAAACAAGATAACAGGGACAAACAGAAGATAGTACAGAGCACAGGCTTTAGATATCTCAGTTGTTGAATAATTTAACTTCTCCAACTCTCCTTTAGCTCCTTTGGAGAACACGATTATTATTATTATTATTAACAACAATATGTGAGATAACATATTCTTAGCTGCAGCCAAATTCCTATTAGCCACTCAAAAACTGTGACCTCTTCCCTTACTCGTACTTGTTCCAACATGCCCAATTGGGTACAGTGATGTAGACTGTGGTGTGCTGGGGCTGTAGGGTAAGGAAAGAAGTGCGTTCAGGGTAGATGCATTACCTCCCACACTTCCAAGATAACCAAACGTGAGTGAACCAGGCCTCTCTGACCAGCTGACTGGGTGTGAGTCCCGGGAATAGGAAACTCTGATTTTAGTCCTACGGAAATCAGTTCCCAGATGCTCTGCTTGGCCTCTGTGTCTCAGTTTCATAGTTTCAAAGGAAGACAATACTAATAATTCATCTTGCACAGTATATATGAAAAGAAGTATCTATTTCATGTTTTAAAGGTCATTGAATATATAACAGCTAGATAGTTAAAGCAAAATACCATATTCATCAGTGAAATAGAAAAGTTTAGCAGCATTCATCTGTTCTCATTTTAAATTTACCACAGTATGTAAATTAGAGGATTTAAAAAAGCATCAGGCAAAAATCTGAGCTAGGTGCGAATGAAAAGCACAATCAGAAGCAAATTTGTGACTGCTTGAAGTTAAGAGTTTGCCAAATGGGATGGTACTTAGATTTTACTACTAATCTGAGTTTATGTAAAGCCAACAGAAAGATCCCAATGATTGTTATATACCCAGAGTAGGAATTTGCTGCTAAACTGCTGGAGAATATCGGTCTCAGGTTGGCTTTTGTAAACATCTTATTTTATGTGCTGAAATTATCACAGGAATACTACACACTGAGCTGAACTTTAAACACTCAGTCCCAGTATTATATACACAGTCTGAAGAAAATAAACCAAATAAAATTTGGATTAGTGGCTGAATTACCTGATTTTAAAAATATTTTGCTGCAGTTGAGAGAAACTATTTAGCCAGGAACAGCAGTTATTCTATCAACTTAACATTTCAAGATAACGATTGATGGCAAAATGAGATAACCTGATCATTCGTAAGGGGATTTTCTTACATCCAGAACATTCACACTGTATCAGAAATGTACAGAGGCGGGTTTGTGATTCACACTCTTGTAGAGCTCAGTGGGCCAATATGTTACATTGAGACATCAGCCTACTATTTAAACAGCACCCTGTCTGGTTTCTATGGAACAAACTACCTTCAAAAACAAAATGAACCATACTAAACGAAGCCAAGGGAAAGTCAAGCTCAGGAGTGCTGCCATAGTCTCGACTCCGAGTCAGGAGACCTGGACTTTTATGTTGCACTGACTCTGCAGTCTTGGGTTGGGGCCTCAAGCCCACCAAGAAGAGGGTAATTTACAAGCGACTGCAGAGTACAGCTGGTGGGACAGGGAGACAGATGCCCACCTGAGTGCCAATCGAAACCTGCTCCAAATTTTGCGATCCCCAGTCTGAATTCCCAGAGTCCTAGAATACTTTTGATTACTTCATGCACCCTCAAATAACATCATGATATCTCATCAACTCCGGAAAAGGAGAGTCATAAGATCAATGTATTTTCAACCTCATAATGCCTAGTCATTCAGAACACTACACTTTGTGAGTGCCTACTATGTTCCAGTCACTGTACTGGGCAGCAGGAAACCAGTGATAAGCAAGACAGATGAAGTCCTTGCCTCGTGGCACTCACAGTACAAAGACGGAAAACAACAGAGTGAGGGGAGTCACTTAGTTCCTCAATGTTTTGAGAGGCTGCTAAAGGATCATACCTAGAACCTTGCCCAGCACAACAGAAGCCCTCACGGAATAATTGGATCTGCTTCTCAGAAAAGAAATGAGTAAACATTAAGTTTTATATACATTTTCTGAAGGTTCACAGCTCATCTATGCATTTCAGTATAAGAATCTCGTTGCAGGCTGGGCACGGTGGTTCACACCTGTAATCCCAGTACTTTGGGAGGGTGAGGCAGGAGGATCACTTGAGTCTAGGAGTTCAAAACCAACCTGGGCAACACAGTAGGACCCCATTTCTTAAAAAAAAAAAAAATTTATATATATATATAGAGAGAGAGAGAGCCAGGTGTGATAGTGCACACTTACAGTGTCAGCTACTCAAAAAGCTAAGGGAGAAGGATCCCTAGAGGCCAGGAGTTTGAGGCTGCAGTAAGCTGTGATTCACCACTGCACTCCAGCTTGGGTAACAGAGCCAGCTACTGTCTCAAAAAAAAAAAAAAAGATCATCTCAGGGGTGGGGAGAAGTCAAAAAGGCACAATGGAGAGAGAGAGAGAGGAGTCTAACTCTGTTTGCAAGGGTTACTAGGGGAGGTAGTGAAAAGGGGAAGATGAAAAACCTCAACTGAGCCTGTTACTGTTTGCATTTCCTTTTACAAAGTAACACATGCTTAGTGCAGAAAACTTAGAAATGGTCAGAAAGTGCAGTGGAAGAAGGCACACCAGTAATCCGAGAGAGCACGCCTGTATTCCTTTCCGGTGTGTGGCCTCTTGTCTCTATGTGTGTGCACACATGGAAATGCATGAGCATGCACACGCAGGTGTAACGAGAAGTAACAAGAGGGAGACAATTTTATTCAGCAGCTGTGTGGTTGCTAAAGGGCCTTTGATGGAAGGGTTTTTTAACTATGGGTCATGACCCTTTAGTGGGTCACAAAATTACTTTAGCAGGCCACAGTC
This sequence comes from Theropithecus gelada, assembly GCF_003255815.1. Lineage (NCBI taxonomy): Eukaryota > Metazoa > Chordata > Mammalia > Primates > Cercopithecidae > Theropithecus > Theropithecus gelada. Next base: position 217,229,793 of record NC_037668.1, on the reverse strand, counting down.
AACTTTTTATTTTACTTTTTGAGACAAAGTCTGGCTCTATTGTCCAGGCTGGAGTGCAGTGGCAGTGATCTCGGCTCACTGCAACCTCTGCCTCCTGGGCTCAAACAATCCTCCCACCTCAGCCTCCTGAGTAGCTGGGATTACAGGCATGCACCACCAAGCTGGCTGATTTTTGTATTTCTTTTTTTGTAGAGACGGGGTTTCTCTATGTTGTCTAGGCTGATCTTGAACTTGTGAGATCAAGTGAGCCATCCAACTTGGTCTCCCAAAGTGCTGGGATTACAGGCGTGAGCCATTGGGCCTGGCTTAAATTTCCTTTAGTATATATATGTAAGTGTCCGTATGCATGTGTGTACAATGTGTGCTTACTCAAGATGCAGGCTACTCTGAATATGTACATTTAAGGCAAGAGTTGTGGCAGAACTGGATGGTTCTGCATAATAGAAGGGGGTGAGGAATGTCTGGCTCCTAGAAATATGAGAAGGCAAAGAATTAGAAAGTTATAGGGTTAAGGAAACTGGGAGATAGGGAAAAAAAGTTCCAAGTTGGGAATGCAACCAGGAAAGGACTATGGAGGGGAGAACTAAGTATTAAGGGAGATTGTTACGTTGTTTCTAAGGGAGGTATAGCATGAATGTTTTCCGTCTTCTTATAATATCTTCAGTGAAATCTACGCTGATCAGCAGTACACGTGTGCCTATGAAATCTTTTGGGAAACTCAAGGAGATGCTGAGTTCTAGGTACAAACTGACATGGGGCAAAATTTGAGTCTACATGTGTGAGATACACAAGCTAGAGTATGAAGAAGATGTTACATTTGGGGTACATATCCATCTAGAGATCTATAACTATATACCTTCTGTGTGTGCAAAAGATGAAATAAAGTATACTACTTTTATCCTATTTCCCCTTAGGGGATATATTTTGAACATTTTGTCATATCAATAAACGCTTTTTTTTCAACAAGTCATTTCAGCAGCATTTTAGAATTAAATGCTATATTAATCCTAATGCCTATAATCCCAGCGTTTTGGGAGGCCAAGGCGGAAGGATCACCTGAGGTCAGGGGTTCGAGACCAGCCTGACCAACATGGTGAAACCCCGTCTCTACTAAAAATACAAATATTCGCCAGGTGTGGTGACACACACCTATAATCCCAGCTACTCGGGAGGCTGAGGCAGGAGAATCGCTTGAACCCGAGAGGCAGAGGTTGCAGTGAGCCAAGATCATACCACTGTACTCCTAGCCTGGGCAACAGAGCAAGACTCTGTTTCAAAACAAACAAACAAGCAAAAAAAAAGGTTATATAACAAAACAAATGAACAAAAACAAACAGGTCATACATACCCTATGCTGTCCACATATATCTCTGCTAAAACAGGGGCTAGCAAGGCTAGAATACCTGCTTTCCCACCAGACGAGAATCCCTGGAAGTCAGTGACTGATTTATCTTCCATTATCTCCAAGGTCTGCAGAATTCCTATCATGTAATAGGTATTCAATCACTTTTGTATTTTTCGGTGGTTTTCTGTTTCAAAAGAACCAAACTATACAGTAGCTTAAAGGAGTTGCAAAATAGCTAATGAAGCCAGGGGAGTTCAAACCCTAATGGCGTGCTGGAAAGGACTGAGGACACATATGGAATCAGCCTATATTAATCCTAACCACTATCTAAGAACTTTTAAGTGAAAACAATGTCTGTTCCTACAGAATCATTCATTAATTCAATACAGTTTCATATACTGGGACTTCAGAGATTGATAACACATGGTTCACACTGACGACCTCACAATCTAATGAGAGGACACTGAATGCCGTGAATACAGTGCTCTAAGAGCTAGAAAACAGAGACATTTACCATGGGAAAAGGACTGACTGACTGCCTAGAATCAGGGAGTGTTGGCCTCTAGAGAAAGCTCATGTTTTTAACCCTGCCCCTACCCAACCTCAAAAATTCCACCCTGAAAGAATAGTTCTGGTGAGAAATTTGGCAATCAGAACCAAACACATTTTCAAGCTCTTCCTCGGAGCCATTTATTGAAGTGGAGAAGACAGAATCCCAAGATGGGAGTGTGGACTTAAGGGGAAAGGGCCAAGGGACTGTCTGAATTGCCACATTTGCAGTCAGAGGCCTCCCTACTCTAGGCAAAAAGCCAAAAGGAGTCCAGGACTCCATGGTCCAGTCGGGCCTAACAGGAGGTAACCCTGCTAGTGAATACAGTGGCATAATTCAAAATGAGAACTAGGAAATGCAACACTAACACTCTGTGTTAAGGGCCATGTGGAAAAACTGGGGCACTTCCAGACATCGGTCACAAAAATAATGATTTTAAAGTGGAAGAGATACAGAAGTTAAGTATATTTGGTTTGAACAAGAAATGATAATGTGTTTCCAAGGATCCTCTTCCAAGGGCTGTTCTGCCTGGCTATGTGAAAGAAGAAACGTGTTTCCCAGCCTCAAGTCTATGCTCTCTCCTTCATCTATGATACAGAAATCACTAGCAATATGTAAGAAGCCAAATTTAGCTGATTTTTTAAAAACAAAACTGTCACAAATTTTGCAACTTACCAATTATTCTTTAATGTATCAGCCGCTGCGTAAATCAAAAGCTTGGAAAATATGTAATTCATTCCAAATGGCTATCATAAAATTTGTAAAGTCAGAGTCATTTATGTAACTGCTAACAACCTTAGCAAGTCGCTCCATTAAACATGACCTACAAACCTTGAAAAACAAGGATCAACTAATAACACAACGAGCTGTTAAATAGCCTAACTAGAGCAAGGGAGCCATTCCTGTTCTAATGAGATCAAAGCATAGTTAATAGTGTGATTAATACTTATTGAGTATCCACTGGATGTGCATCATTATACAATAAAACTATAGATTTTTATTACTTAATAATAGTAATTAGACACACATATATTGAGTAGGTTTTCCAAACGTGAAGATATACATGAGAGGTTATAAAATATTTTTTAAATGTTACACATACACATCAAGTTCTGCTTTTGTCTCATTTTTATCCTTCTACAATTTTAGGAGATAAAAAGGATGATATAAATATGATGATTTTAAAAAAGAAGATAAAAAGGACTATAAATTCATTTAGTAAATGCCTTCTAAGGGCCAGGATCTGAATTACAGGCAAGAGATACAAAGATGACCAGAGTATGGTTCCTGTCCTTAAGGAGTTCACAGTCTAAACAAGTCGGACAGTCAAAGAATAATTACCATGTCCCGTACGTTTGAGCAAACTGCTGTCTGAATGAAGTACTGAGTAACACAGGGAGTGGCGTTCAGGAAGGCTGTACTGGAGGTGGCGGCTGACCTGGTCTTGGGCAATAAGAGGTCTCTAGGCAGGGGAATAGGTCTTCCAGGCAAGAGCACCCGGACTGTGAATTCTCAGAGACAAAGGTTAAGTGTTACATATCTTTTCAACCCCGAAGCCTACCACAGGCCCCTGCTACCATTGTTAGAACGCAATACATATCTGAAGAATGTATGTACGTGTAGTGAAAGAACTATAAATAAAACAAATACACGAACAAACACCAACCACCTCTCTACTTCTATTCACACACGATTCTAGATTCCTGTGAAGGAAGAACAGAATAACAGAAAATCCCTTTTCAGAGCCCATGAACTATAAAGAAAAGATGTTTACTCTCCTTGTTTGCTACAGCCAGATTTAGTAACGGACATAACCAAGCCCTGGAGGACCTGTTTCTCTCTGAATCTGCGCCTTGACAAGGTCGCAGGAGCCTGGATGAGCCACACCTCAAGCTTCACCTGTGGATGACACCCCCCATTGTTCAGCAATGCGGACGCCTGCAGCAGCTACAGCCACGAGCAGCTCCCCTGGCCCATGAGTTAGGAAGCAAGGACTCGGGAATCCTGCTGCACACTATGGTATCAGGGAAATAAAGCCAAAATAAAAGCCACGGTTGGGACAGGAAGGGTGAAAGATGATCACAAGGCCACACAGAAACCAGGTCCTCTAAGAAATGCCACAGGGAACCATTTACACGCTTAGTTAGGTGACATGTCTCCAACAACCACCCCACAGGGAAGTGTGAAGCTCTTCACGCCATATCTTCTGACCTTTCTTGTAAAGTTTTAAATGTTTACAAATATTTTTATATTATTTTAACTATAACTTAAATTTTAAAAATAGTTAATAATTCTGAAGACTTATCAATGCTTTTAATATCCTAATGTACATTTTGACTCTCTAAAAAGTAGATAGCTTATGCAGTATGTCCCAAAACTAAGATATCATGCAATCCTTTTTTCAAAGACTATCTGTGAAGGGCGGATTGTCTATAAAACACATTTGCAACAGTGCTGCCCCACCCCTTTGGGTCACAGCAGTGTAGCAAAGGAGTAAGCAGGCAGTTATTTAAGACAGTGTATGTATCACCATCTTGATAGATACTAAGACCTAATTAAGGAAGAAAAATAGAATGGATGCTCAGATCCCCTTCCTCCCCCCAAAATAAAAGAAAAAGTGGAAGGATTATATTCGCCCAATGTAGAGAGAGAATAGTTGTCCATTACCTATCGATTTGTGTATTCCTCATTTAGCAATGAGTCTTAATGCATTCATAATGTCTTTTAAGAATGAGGCATGGTTTTATTTTGTTTTTGAGATGAAGTCTTGCTCTGTCGCCCAGACTGGAGTGCCGTGGCGCGATCTCGGCTCACTGCAACCTCTGCCTCCTGAATTCAAGTGATTCTCCCGTCTCAGCCTCGGGAGCAGCTGGGCTTACAGACACGTGCCACGGTGCCTGGGTCATTTTTGTATTTTTAGTAAAGACAGTTTTGCCACGTTGGCCAGGCTGGTCTCGAACTCGAACTCAGGCGATCCACCCGCCTCAGCCTCCCAAAGTGCTGGGATTACAGACGTGAGACACCGTGCCTGGCCAAGCATGGGTTCTTAATCCAAGAGTTTCCCAAACCCATTTGAAGTTATTTGTATTTTCAGCCATTCAGTCTTCTAAGAAAGTAGTTCTTCCATGACTTTTATGCAAGGAGTAGATCAGCTCCCCATCTGAGAAAGCAGGCTGCAGCCCCAGGCAGCCCCAACCGGGCAGCAGGTCGCCTGACAACCCGTACATGAGGTATATTCTCCAGGCTGAACAGTGTCCACTGCTTTTATTGCCAAGTAGCTATGGATGGTTTGCTCAGTATATAAAAGCTCCACTGGCCCAGCTTCTGGGTGGGGTGAGGCTGATGTTCTTAAGCCAGGAACAGAGAAAGCAGAAAGGGAACAGATAAAGTTCCCTTTCTTCTGCCTCCAAGTTGGCCTTTCTCTGACACAAAGAAAAAAATTGGTCAGGTGCAGTGGCTCATGCCTATAATCCCAATTGGAGGCCAAGGTGGGCAGATGGCTTGAGCCCAGGAGTTCGAGACCAGCCTGGGCAACAAAGTGAGACCCTGTCTCTATAAAAAATACAAAAATTAGCTGGCATGGTGGTGCATGCCTATAGTCCCAGCTACTCGGGAGGCTGAGGTGGAAGGATCAATTGAGCCCAGGATGTTAAGGCTGCAGTAAGCAGTGATAATGCCACTGCACTCTGGCCTGGGCAAGAGAGTGAGACCCTGTCTTAGAAAAAGAAGGAGGAAAGGCAGTTCATGGAGAATGCAATGCAGATTCTTCTTAACCAGTTCTTATGTTGTACATCTGTACTTGTCTGACTCAGGTAGTTCCTTCCAAAGGACAGGAGAAGCTCTCCAAATGGAGCACCACTTACCCTGATCATCCAACAGCAAACCCTTTCCTTTTCCCTCTGTCAAACACATGAAAGATGTGCACGGCACACTCAGTACTATGGCCAATGACTGCTGCTCTCCAGCATAAATGGGTGCTTGTGTTCCCGCCAGTTGTGCTCTACTTCCTAAAGTCAGCCGTGTTTCTTCCCAAGCCTATGTGTGCTGCTTACATAAACGTAATTCCATCGCTGATGAATTCAGAAATATGAGTGTTAAAAAAAAGAGTTGCTGATTCTATGAAAACACAGTGGAATGATTTAGAAACATTCAACAGAGCTGAATTTCCACCCCCCCACACACAAAAAGTTTGTCCAATTAGGTGTGCCTGAAATAAATGTAAAAGACTTGGTGGGCAAGGCCATTAAAACAGGAAATTCTGCATGAAGGCTGTTTCCCAAGTGTCTTCACGTCCTCATTTGGTTTGGAGAAATCAAAATTGGGTGCAATAAAAGATGTATTTTGGGCGTTGTTTATCCAGGGCAAATGACATGGCATGCCAAATCAGGTGATCCTTACACATAAAAAATATGTCTTAGCCCCACATATACATCACCTGTCATGTATTTTTTGACCTTTCAATTAACCATCCAAGTTCTGTTCTCAAGGTCACTGGACAAAATAGCTTCTGGTAAACATCTGATTATTTATGTCCATTTTATATTTTCCTTTCATCATTAGTACTAGTTCACCTCCCTATTTCTGGAAGTATGTAAGTTATTGAGTGGGTATAGTAGAAACACTAGACCTGATGTCAGAAAACAGATTCGAGTCATGACCTGGATTCTTTGGGCTTCCGTTTTCTTATCTATAAAATGTGGTGCTGGGGATGGGGATGGGAATGGAGGCTGGGAGTAGATGATGAGAGATTAAGTTGGACTAGATAATCTTTCAAGTCTCTTCTGATTCTATAAAATGCCATTCTATGTAACTTGGGTCATATAAGGCAGGCAGAGCTCCTTAAACATTTATTAGTCTTTAGAAATACATTAGAAAATAACATTTGGAAAAATATATATTTGTTATTAATGTTGAGAATAAGTAAATTTACTTGAGATAAGTAAACTTTTTTAGGAATTTTAATTTAAAAGGAAGAAAATACAAAAGTAACCACATATATAAATGATTAAAATAAGATATAAGTTACCAACATAAAATAGTAATTGAAATCCTTATAATTTGAGAACAAGAAAAGATCTAAAAGATGTTATATCTTAAATGTCCATGCTAGCTATAACAACAAACAAGCTTTTAGAAGAAACTATTCTTACTAATTTACAGTTCCAAAGTAGATTACAAAGTTGCATTTCTGGGAAAGGCATGTAGTATAAAATTAAATAATATCCAGTATTAACTTTAATTTCACTAACAACAATTATTGATTGGCGGAAATAAATTACCCAAAGAAACAAATGCCACTTTAAAATCTTTAGAACTGGCCTGGCGTGGTGGCTCACGCCTGTAATCCTAGCATTTTGGGAGGCTGAGACAGGCGGACTGCCTGAGCTCAGGAGTTTGAGAACAGCCTGAGACCAGCCTGGGCAACACGGTGAAACCGTTTCTACTAAAATATAATCAACTGGGCGTGGCAGCGTGTGCCTGTAGTCCCAGCTACTCAGGAGGCTGAGGTAGAAGACTCGCTTGAACCCGGGAGGTGAAGGCTGCAGTGAGCCAAGATCATGCCACTGCAATCCAGCCTGGGCAACAGAAAGAGACTCCATCTCAAAAAAACAAACAAACAAAAACAAAAACAAACAAACAAACAAAAACAACAACTTTAGTTCTACAACAGAACTAAAATAAAGCTAAGCCTAAGACTTAATCTAAATCACATCTGAATTCCCTTACTAGCAATGTGGCTTGTCAAAAATAAGTATTTCTAGATAAAAAGAAAATTATTGGAGCTCACTACCTAACATATTGTTTTGCTGTTTCTTTCATTTTAATTATTAACTAAAATGGTGTCTGAATTACCTTCTGTGCCACAAAAATTATACAAACTAGTCTCATATAGAAACATAAGAAGTTTAAATCTAAGTACACATGATCCTTTCGAATAACCATTTGTCATTTGTGGGAAGACTAAAACAAGTGTAATATTCAGTTTGTGTGCTGCCCTGGAATCTATATCCATTTCAAGTTTTTTTTTTTATGATTCAGCTATTCCAAGAGTTCCAAGAGTCTGAAAATATTTCATTAAAAATTAATGTGTTATCCACACAAATGGCAAATATTGAAAACTAGGAATATAAATAAAAAATAATAAAAATAGTAAGTCTACTAATACTGAAGAGGAAGGAAGACAGGAGGGGAGGAGAGCATGTGAAAAGGAGAGAGATTTTAAACATCCGGTTTCTATTCTGGACCGTTATGGAAACAGACAGACACAGCAAGCGGAAGCCAAATTTATTCTTGGGCTCTGACAGGATTTGTTTTCGATCTTGTCATTATTTTTACTATATTCCTCCTAATAATATTTCTCCAGCGTTCTAGATTTCCTGACCGACAATACCGGTCTCATTCAGAGCTTACAAATGAGAACTGTGGAGGATTCAGGCACATTGGTGGAGGCTAGCTGCCTTGCGAGGTTACTTGCTGGGGGTTTAAAACTTTCCCAGGAACCTTCTGCACTACGGCACACAATTATGTGCGTGCACATGGCCCCCCATCCTATGCATCCTTCCCAAGTCCCATTAAGTGATCTGCCTAGGACCTAACACAACCTCTGGCAGAGCAACAACTACCTGGTCTGTCCTAAAAGGGTGAAGACGAACAAACGATGCCCATCTCACTAATGCTGGTACAAAGGCAATAAAAGCTCCACGCATCCTCTTTGCCCTTTTTGTAAGAATTATTCCAAGTTAAATAGCAAGCAAGTACCTTCCTTATTCTATCTCAAGCATTTCCCTTTACATGTCACAGAGAGAAAGTTACACTGCTTATCAAACATGCAGCCACGGACACACACTTGTTCCTACATTAAAATAAAACACAATAGAGCTCCTCTACGCAAAGATAATGAGGGCACTATTTTGAAAATATGAAAGATTTGTTTAATGCAGACTATAAAAACATCTCTTTGCATCAAAATAAGTGTCCCTCTGTATTGCATACTGATTATTTTCTATAGAATTTAAATTGTACATAAAATTATATTTGTGCCTTGTTTAATGTAAATTGATTGTCTCAATTATTGGGAAAGGATTTGAATTTTAATGGACTATTTTGCTGGAGATATGCCAAGCAAATCAGCAAAAACTCTAATAGCTCTAGCTGGAGGTACACAGCCAAACATTTAAATCAGGAAGAAGATGTGGTTCCAAGAATTGGTCCTAAAGTAGTCTGAAAAGGTTTGTAAGCTTTTCTCCATGACGAAGAAATCAGCTTTAACTTTCAGTGTTGGAAGATTCAGTGACTGCGAGGCTGTTGTTCGGGTTCTGTCTGAAAAAACTGGAAAGATCCACACACGAGTGGAAAGAACTTTTGTGGCTATACTTTTTTTTTTTTTTTTTTTGATGTTCTTTTTTCCTACAGATTAGGTTACCTATGAAAATCAGGGCTTTTCCCTGAAGGCAGAACTGACGTCAAATCCAGCGGCATTGTGTCATGCAAGCGCTGAGACACACTTGAATGGAACGCTTCCCCGTCTTTGGGAAGGCCACATCAGGAGGCTGGCTGCACACGCATCACAGCCACATGCCACGTAGTTACTGCTTGACATGTCTCCTTCTTATAATCCAGAGTCTAGGACGTCAAACAAATCTCCTCCATTCTTACTGTCGCAGGCGGGAGCCGACCTTAGCCATCTTGCCACCCAGACGGTTGCTACACTTTTATTGTTCCACTACAACCAGTGAGACCAGAGGTGCAGATACACATCTGCCGCAAATCGCCACCATTCTACTAAAATCCTTTCCACAGTTCCTCAATCTCAAGAAACACTGTTGATATCGATGTAAAAATCACCTGTTGGTGTAATATGATGAACTATTCACTTATACAGCAAAGTTTACGCCTCATTATTAACCAACATGAATTCATTTTGAATGCTACCAATTAGAGGTACTTTATAAAAATACAAAGTCTTATTATAATAATTTCCATCTTTAAAGAGTCTCTTTTTGCCATGGAAAACTGACAGTACTAATGCAGACACACATGCAGATGTTATAACAGCACTGAGTATAAACTAAGCTTTGGGCCAGTGAATAAAGATTTCTTCTGTTATTCATCAAACTTTCCTGAATGAATTTCTATGATGCTAAAGAATCAAGCTCAATATAAGACATTTCTTTCTATAACAACATTCAGAAAGTCTAGAAAGGGTCATAAATTATGATCAATGACAGTTGTGACTCTTCGTATGTTCTGATCTGACTCATATAAAACAATCCCAATGCTAAGATAGTTCAAAGTCTGTATGATATATCTGTACCTATATTTACATATATATTTTTTAACAAACCTAGAGTTTTCTGACAACTAGATTTTTGATTAAAATTCTGTTCCCTAATTAGTACATCTCAGATTTTAGATAATAAAGTCTAGCCATATGAATTTGAATAAAATGCTACTCCTAGGCACACCATTTACCATTTTACTGTAGAAGAGTATACATTCTGACCAGATTTCCTTCTAGAAATGAAGTGGGTATTCTAGAAATGAAGAACCAAAGCAACAGGACTGTGAAAAGAGAGCAGGAAAGTAATGTAAAATTGAGGGGAGTATCAGACAAAGAAAAAGATAAAGAAATAGCAGAGAAGTAGCATGGGCTGGTTAGAAAACAATTCAGCATGAACAGCACATTTGGCATCTTAATACCCATCCGTCCCCTGTACCCACATTTGCAGAGGACTGTGTGAGCTTCACTTAGCAGCCAGGGTCAGCAATACATCAGCTAGATGGATGCCTACTTTCTTTTAATGACACATTTGCCTAACATAGAAATATTACAATTTACATTTAGTGGAAAAGAGTGACTCAAAAGCCACTTTAATGCTGTTTTTCTATATTCATACAAAATGTCTTTAAGATACCCGCTCCTTAAAGCTGAATATTTTCCATAGATAAGAAGGAGAAAATGGTTCTACCATGTTCATATACAAAATAAATTATTTTATGGATAATGGAAAAATTTTAAACCAATTAATTTCTAGAAAACAAAAGTCCAGAAAATATCACTAAATATCATCAAGATATGATCACAAAACCAAACATTTACTTTAATCTACTAAATTCCCACCACCAGCAGACTGCATGCTACACATGGCCAAAACAATGCACAAAATTGCTTTTCCCCCTTAAATATGCACATTCAGCTCAACACAGGAAGACACTTTTCAAAAGCACTAAAGGCACTGCTTTCCTTATGCAATCACCTCAGAAGTTATTTTGTTCAACATTACCAAAGAAATGTCAAAAAGCCATGGTATCCCACAAAGCAGTTAATTCATTATGTTTGATTGAGTCTAGATTTCAATCTTTTGTGCAACATCAAAAGTGCACAATTGGAACACTGCTGCCTACAGGGCCTTACACACAGCTCCCACCCCATGTCAATGCCTTCCAGCCATTTCCCAGAATTCCTGGAATTCTTCCTGGAACTGATCCGCAGGCTTTCTGACAGGCAAGTTGAACTGCCCTTCCCAAGTCAGGTGAAAAGGGTCTGCCTTGGAACCAAACCTCTGAAACGCAGCCTGAAATTGAGCGTTTCCTGAGACAAAAGTGGGGTCCTGCCTAGCAGCAGAGCTTATTTAGCTTCCAAGGAAGACCTGCTATTTAATGTTCTTCTTTTCCTTTGCTGTTTTTTTTTTCTAATTTAATAACGATATACTATTAAGTTTGAATTGCAGAATAAAACCGAAGAACTTATTTTATTTAACAAAAACATACATTATTTTGTACACGCCAGGCAAGCTCTAAGCTCATTTAAGTCTCATAACCCTACGAGGTGGGAACTTTTCTGTTTTTCTCTCCTGTGGATGAAGACACCGACTCACTGAGGGGTGAAGTAACTTGCGCAAGGTCAACAGCAGGTTCGGTGGTGGGACTGGCATTAGAACCCAGGCAGAAAGCTCTGGAAACTGCATATTCTTAACCATTATGCACCATATGCTCCATTAGCAATTAAAAAGTCTTTTTAAAAGCTCATTTAGTCTTGCTATAACCTGGGAAGCTTTCTAAGGCACATTAGCCTGAAAGGCCCCTAGTAGAGAAAGAATTTGACTCTTAGATGTAACAAACACTTTCACTACCAAGTTGGGATGGGAAAATCTGCTAGAGAGCTTCGTGGACTGGGAGTCGGGCGGCTTGTAGTCCAAGCCCCGCTGAGATGCTGGCTTGCTGGGGAAACTCAGGTAGGCACTGCAGTACAGTAGTTAAAAGCATGGGCTCTGACCTCAGATACTCCTGCATTCCTAGACTAACAATGCCACATATTAGCTATGTGATGTTGGGGAAGTTATATAACTTCTCAGAGCCTCAATTTCCCCCTCTAGAAACAGAAGGCAATACTACTATCTCTACAGAACAGCTCCACTGATGTGTGTGTGTGCATGCATGCGTGTGTGTGTGTGTGTGTGTGAGACGAAGTCTCACTCTTGTTGCTCAGGCTGGGGATGTGTGTGTGTGTGCATGCGTGCATGCGTGTGTGTGTGTGTGTGCATGCGTGTGTGTGTGTGTGTGTGACGAAGTCTCACTCTTGTTGCTCAGGCTGGGGTACAGTGGCGTGATCTTGGCTCACTGCAACCTCTGCCTCCTGGCTTCAACTGTTTCTCCTGCCTCAGCCTCTGGAGTAGCTGGGATTACAGGCACCCACCATCCCACCTGGCTAATTTTTTGTATTTTTAGTAGAGATGGGGTTTCACCATGTTGGCCAGGCTGGTCTTGAACTCCTGACCTCAGGTGATCCACCTGCCTTGACCTCTCGAAGTGCTGAGATTACAGGCATGAGCCACTGCAGCCGGCCACATGATTAAATTTAAAATGGTAAACTGGGTGCAGTGACATGCACCTGAGGTCCCAGCTACCTGGGAGGCTGAGGTGGGAGCATCGCTTAAACCCAGGAGGTTGAGGCTGCAGTGAGCCATGATCGCACGACTGCACCCCAGCCTGGGTGACAGAGTGAGACCCTGTCTCAAAAAATAAAAAATAAAAGAACGTAAAAATAAAAGAAGCAGCAGTCACCAGTATTGTAACACATTATCACACATTGTTTTCCATTCTTCCACACTTCACCTTCCGTACCCTCACTCTCACTGCCCAGGGACTGCAACCAAAATAAGCATTCGTATTTGATCCTTGTGCGGGTTCTAAGACAGTAGGAATGAAGGAATTGGCAGAATCTTCATTGAAGTCACTCACTTGGTTAGTTAACATATCTTAAAACAGAAATGGAAAGATACAAACCAGAGGAATGTCATACGAATGGAAGTAGTTGGATAATGCAAGCAAAATCACTGGTAAAAATGTCAATAAACTCAGAGATCAGAAACCAACTTCAAAGTTAAAGATAGGCCATGATCAGCAGAAAGTTATCAGGAGCCACTCCGGCTCACCAAGGATGAGAAAAGCCTCATGGTACTGAAAACGCTAACATCACAGAAACGTTTTTCCCCTGTTTAAAAGCCTTCAAAGGACCCTCTCAGAGTGCTCAGAAGAAATCCTAAACATTTTTACATGGTTCAAGAGAAAGACTCTTTCAGGTCTAACTTCTGAGGGGCCTACCTCCTACTAGGAGGTAGGAAGGCGTGCGCGCGCACACACACACACACGCACACACATACACACAATCACTCCCACTCTAACAATGAGCAAAAGCCAGATAATCTTCAAAATCATATTTTTTTCTTGAGCCAATCAGACAGCTGAGGTTACAAGGTAACTAGCTGATGTAAATTCCAAAAGGTGGCATGTCTCTCTGAAGACAGAACAATTGAACCGTTTTATCTTTGGCATGGCATGGAAAGGGGAAAAGGCCACTGTAAAAGTAGATTAAAGGAAAGCAGCCAACATTTTAATGGGTTCTTAGAGTGTGGGCTAGTGTGCCAGCCTGGAACCCTGGGAGCCCCAAACACAAGAGGACAAGAGAAACCTGCACTTATTATTGAACTTTTCCACAGCCTTCCTCCCACTGGATGCACACAGGAAAGACTGGAGGCGGGGCAAAAAACCCGCGGGCAGCTTCCCCACTCTGAGATGGGACATGAGCACTCCCACTGCCCACTGACTAGACTCTATTTTTTCCCATGAAGCAAAAGCCTCAAGCTCCTGGGGGAGGGGCAAGAAACCTTCTCAGGAAAAGGCCCACTGTGTCCAGGGGAAGGTGAGAGGCAAAAGCTGTCTTCCTCTGGGAAATGGGTGGAAACCTGTTGCCCCAATCCTAGGAAAAATGTGAACTGTCACTGAGGGAGGGCAAAAGCAAAATCCATCAGTGGTGTGATGCTAAATGTTTAAAAAACAGCTTTCTGGACGGGCACGGTGGCTCACGCCTGTAAGCCCAGCACTTTGGGAGGCCGAGGTGGGCAGATCGCGAGGTCAGGAAATCCAGACCATCCTGGCCAACATGGTGAAACTCCATCTCTATTAAAAATACAAAAAAAAATTAGCCAAGCATGGTGGCGGGTGCCTGTAATCCCAGCTACTCAGGAGGCTGAGGCAGGAGAATGGCATGAACCCAGGAGGCAGAGCTTGCAGTGAGCCGAGATCGTGCCACTGCACTCCAGCCTGGGCGACAGAGCGAGACTCCGTCTCAAAAACAAAACAAAACAAACAAACAAACAAACAAAAAAACAGCTTTCTGGGGAAAAATAAGTCCTGATTCATAGTGTCTGAAAATTTCTGTAGTGTACCTACTTCTGCCATGGCCAATTTTAAACTATCAATGTGATGTCAAATGGCTCACACATTTCTAAAAGTTTAATATTTAGCTCCAGCAAACCACTGTATCTAACACTGTGGAAATGGCTGGAAACCCCATCCCCAGCCCCACCACAGGCCGTGATGAGAGTCAAACAGAAATGCTACAAATGAAAAAACAAAGAATACAACATCAGAAATAAAGAATTCCCATGATGGGTCTATCAGCAGAATGGACTCAGCAGAGGGAAAAAAAATCATTAAATTTGAAGATTGACCAATAAAAATTACCCAAAATGAAATAAAAAGAAGAGAGAAAGAAGTTGAGGATGGGGGTGGGGAAGAGACTAGAACAGTACATCCAAGAACTGTGGGACAACATCAAATGTAGGACATCATCACATAGTCTTTCTAATGCATAACTGGAGTCCCAGAAGAACAGAAAGACAATAGGAAGATTAAACCCCTGCTTACTGTCTCTGCCTCATTTATTGTCCTTCTCCCTTTATGTTTTAAAGCAATAGTGAGTTCTTAAAGAGACCATGTTCTCCTTGACCCCCAAGATCTTCAAACATTACACCTTTTTTCCTGTTAAGAATTTTTCCATGTCATAGCTGGCACGGTGGCTCACACCTATAATCCCAGCACTTTGGGAGGTTGAGGCAGGCAGATCACAAGGTCAGGAGATTGAGAACATCCTGGCTAACATAGTGAAACCCTGTCTCTACTAAAAAATACAAAAAAACTAGCCAGGTGTGGTGGCGGGCGCCTGTAGTCCCAGCTACTCGGGAGGCTGAGGCAGGAGAATGGCATGAACCCGGGAGGCGGAGCTTGCAGTGAGCCGAGATCATGCCACTGCACTCCAGCCTGGGCAACAGAGCAAGACTCCGTTACGAAAAACAAAAAAAAAAGAATTCTTCCATGTCATTTTAGGATTTGACGATAGATATTATTTCTCAAAAGAATTGTGCCCTGTACCTCTAAACCTGGGTGACATGCCAGTCTGATGGGCACACACAGCATCCTGGGTTTATTCTTACCATAGTCTATAACACCTATATGATTACTGTATACCTCTTGCACTAGATTAGAAGCTTCTAACGGGTAAATATGTCTTTTTTCCTTTTGTACCTAGTGCTGAATGCATGTTAATAAATATAGGGATATATTAATAAGTTAGAAGGTGCAAAATAAAGCAAAAGCCAGGCAATCTAGTTTAGGTTTTCAAATTTAAAATTCAGTGTTTAAAATTATAGAGTCTAAGGCAAAGCAACAAACACAACTACAGAAATGAAAAATCCGATTTAACTTAAAAGTTCTAAGTCAAATTTTAAGTCTAAGAGTTAAGATAATGAAAATTCTAATCAGAAGTTCTAGATCTACCAAAAAGATAAACCAAAGAGAGAAAATCAGCTTTAGAGAGTGAATTGACTAAAAGAGGTTTACATTGGATATATGGAAGAAATTTTTCAGGGACTTTCAGCACTGAAATGCACCTTTTCTCCCCTCTAATATAAGAACAGAAATTTACCTATTCTGTCTTTTGGCAAAAGACCTTTCTAAAGATAGATGTTTAATAGTCATAGCCTCTTGTGGTTCTTTGTACAATGCTAACGTGTGCAGCAAGCATTATTAATTGAATATTTTTGTATTATCCAGAGTTAACTGTAGAAAAAGCAAAAATAACAAATATTATAAAAATATTAAAATTGGCAGGTTATAAATGGTTTGTCAGAATTTTTGCCTCCAAACAGGCATTAGTTATTTCCTAGTACTAACATAAAATTTTCCCTCCCAGAAGTAGAAGTTAAACTCTGCTAGCCTTTTATTTTTCTGTTCCTGAAGACTTAATGAAGTTACAATTGGGAATTTAAAAAGAGTGTTCCTCTCAGATAAATGTAGTTAACTGATCTTTGACAAACAGCAAAAGTAGTACAATAGAGCAAAGATAGAGTTTTTAACAAGCAGCGCTAAAACAACTAGATATCCATATGCAAAAAAAGAATGAATCTAGACACAGACTTTACACCCTTTACAAAACATAACTTGAAATGGATCACAGATTTAACTGTAAAATACAGAACTATAAAATTCATAGAAAATAACATATCAGAAAATCTAGGTGACCACAGGTATGACAGTAACTTTATAGCTACACCACCAAAGGTATGATCCATGAAAAAAGTTGGGGCAAACCGCCTGGGGCCCCTTCCATGCTGTGGAAGCTTTGTGCTTTGTTCTTTTGTTCTTCACAATAAACCTTGCCACTGCTCAAAAAAAAAAATTGATAAACTGGATTTTATTAAAATTAAAAACTTCTGTTCTGCAAAACACAATATCAGGAGAAGGAGAAGACAAGCCACATGCTGGGAGCAAATATTTGCAAAGGACACAACTGATAAAAGGACTGTTATTTAAGTTATTAAAAGAACTCTAAAAACTCAACAGTAAGAAGATAAAACCTGATTGAAAAATGGTCAAAGACCTTAACAGAGCCCTCACCAAATAAGATATACAGATGGTAAATCAGCATAAAAAAAGATGCTCCACATCATATGTCATCAGGGAAATGTAAATTAAAACAACAAGATACCATTACACACCTATTAGAATAGCCAACGTCTAGAACACTGACACCACCAAATGCTGGTTGGGATGTGGAGCAACAGGAACTCTCATTCACTGCTGGTGGGAATGCAAAATGAAACAGCTACTTTGGAAAACAGTTTGGTGGTTTTTAACGAAACTAAACATATTCTTAACGTGCAGATCAGCAATCATACTCTTCGGGACTTCCCCCGAAAGTTGAAGACATCCACACTAAAACTTGCACATGGATGTTTATAAGCAGCTTTCGTCAAAATGACTAAAACTTGGAAGTGACCAAGATGTCTGTCAGCAGGTGAATAGATAAATAAATTGTGGTACATCCAGACACTGAAGTACTATTCAACACTAAGAAGAAATGAGCTATCAAACCATGAAAATACATGGAAGAAACTGAAATGCACATTACAAAGTGAAAGAACACAATCTGAAAAAGCTACATACCGTATGATTCCTACTATAGAGAATTCTGAAAAAGGCAAACCTAAGGACACAGTAAAAAGACCAGTGGTTGCCAGGGCATGGGGTCAGGGAGGGATGAATAGGCAGAGTACAGATGATTTGTAGGACAGTGAACATGCTCTGTATGATATCATATCATGATATATGATATATCATATAGAGCATGTTCACTAACAGATATATATCATATGTTTGTCCAAAACCATAGAATGTACAAAACCAAGGCTGAACCCTAACATCAACTATGGCCTTTGGGTGATTATGATGTCCCAGTGAAGGCTTATCAATTGTAACAATTATACCACACTGGTGGGGGATACTGATAATGGGGGAGGCTATGCATGTATGAGGTATATGGGAAATCTTTGTACCTTCCTTTCAATTTTGTTGTGAACCTAAAATTTGTGTAAAAAAATTTTTTAGAGTGTTTCTTATTCCTAACTATGCTGAAAATATGATTTTAAAAAAGCAGCCAGATAGATGTATCTCTCTTGAAATTTTATTTGGGGCTCAGACTGAAAACTTTCACCACCAAATAGAGGACACACAAACACACACACACACACACAACACACACATTCACATGTTCACAAACACTTAGAACATCATAGGCATATCCCAAGTTGTGGTCCAAAATGTCGTTCCATAAATCAGTTGTTGAAAATTCAAAAGGCATTTTGCTTTAGAAATAACATTATGTAAACATGGTATTTTGGTTCACAGACTAACTCACAAGAGTCAATTTAACCTATAATATAAATAAACAACCATTTAGAATCTAAGTCTCTGAAGTTCCTGATGCAATCCCAGAATCCAGAACAGAGCTCAGCATGTATTAACGGTCTAATACATATGTTGAGTGAAGGATATGAATGAATAGCAATGTGAAACATTTGTTGAGCACTAACATTGTGCCAGGAACTATTCTAAAGACCTTTTCAGGGATTATTTTAGGCAATTTTCACAACCCTACAAGGTAGCATTTTGGAGATCAAGAAAGTGAGGAAGATGAAGTTTAAGATTAAGGAATTAGCTCACGGAGCTACAAAGCAGCCTCAAAGAAGTAAACTGAGGAGGGTCCAGAGAATTCGGTTTTAGGATGGATGCTGTTAAGTATGATGCAGACTCTCTCTCTCTACTTTTGGCTTTAGGTCTTAAAAACAAAGGACTAGATCTTGAAGGTAGCTCAAAGAATGTAAGTTCCATAAGGACAAGGCTGTCTACGTGTCCTCTGATGTATCCCAAGCACATCAGCAGTGTATAAACACTCAGTAAATAGTTGATGAATACATCAAAGGGTGTTTTTTTTCTTCTTCCTGGGCAGTGGGCCTATCCTAGGCAAACGTGTAACGTATAGTTTCTTTGGCATTGTCCCAACTTCGTTTTGTTGCCTCCTTTTCCCATTTAATGTTCTCCCTGGTAATCAGTCCCAACAGCTGCCTTGTCCCGGCTAAGGGAACCGCACAGCCCGCTTTAAATCACTCATTATCCATTCCCAGATCAAAATTCTAACTCCCACAGAGTGGCAAAGCTCCCAACTTATTGGGAGGGCAGCAGTCTGATCTGGCCTTCCCACTACAGTATACACAAACGTGTCTTCCAGTCCTCTCAGGGAGTTCTCAATGCATACAACTGGTTTATTATAAAGGGATGGCTTGAACCCCAATTGGCTTATAATTTTTGAATAATTTGAAAAAGGATAAACCTTCCTAAGTGATTTCCAGTATTCGCAGCTTCCTGCTTTCTTCTATGTGATCCTCTCAGATTGTCTGTCGTTAGACCCCTCAGGTGAGACAGCCTCCCTAATCCAAACATGTCAATGGTCCAGTGAAACAAACTCTAGGGGTAACAGGAACATTTCAAAACAAACAAGATGTAATAAGATTCTTTTCTAGCAACATATACATCTCTTACCATTTCTTCATAAGAGTATAATTTTATATTATAAAATAATGGCATATAAATCTAATTTTGTTAATTTGCTCTTAATAGCAGTTATTTAAAAACAAAGATTTGCAAGCAGCAAATCAAAGGAGTGCCTCTCTACAGCAAATTGGTGAGGTGGTGGCAGGAGGCGGGGATCATATATCTGCTTTAGCAAAACAGATAATGGGTGATTCATTTCTGAATTACAAGTCATACGGGACTTAAAACGTAGTTATTGGGAAATCATTACACTGCTGATGCAAGTACGCAATACTGCAGTGTAGGGGGTTAACAAAACAATCCAAAACAAACTATTGTGATGAAGCTAAAGTAAGCAAGAAGAGCAGCATTTGAAAATGAAGATGGCCCCGGAACAACGCTGATAACATAGTAATAGAATCCTTTCCGCAAATCATCACTAGTCAAACAAGCAGCGCTCAGGCTACGTCGCATGAGCTCCACTGGGTGTGGAGGCGGCCAGTAGAATATTGCATTAGCATTCTCAGTAAGTTCTTTTGGCTTATAGAAACCAAATTTCAGTACTTTTAAATTTTTTACTTAATAGATTTTGAAACTGTCCGTAAGAACTGATAAAAACACCTATAACTCGGAGTGAGTCTTCTGCTCATCACTATCCAGGGAGTTTGGGTCTACACCTTGATCACTTTTCTAAGCAAAGGATGAACAACTCAAGACATTTCCCCAGGGGCAGTGGAAGTTTTTGACCATACACCCAAATCTCCATAACAGACCTTTAGGTTTATATAAAACAAAGAACAGGATATTGAAACAGATACACACTTTCAGGGCAGCCAACGCCTGTCTAGCCTGCCAAGGGAGGCTGGTTCCTCAGGAGAGCCTTTCTCCTTGCATCTGCGTTTCTGGAGGCATGGCAGCAGCTGGGAGTGACCTCCCAGGAGATGGCAGGTGCTGCCATGGCTACTCTGCACTGCAGAATTGCAATACTTAGGCCAGCCCAAACAGAGAGGAAGTCTGCAGCCGCGGGAGTGAGGCAGAGTATCTCTCTTTTTTTTGAGACAGAGTTGCACTCTGTTGCCCAGGCTGGAGTGCAGTGGTGCGATCTCAGCTCACTGCAACCTTCACCCTCCGAGTTCATGCAGTTCTCCGAGGCAGAGTGTATCTTTTACATCTTTGTGTCTCCAGACCTAGCACAGTGAATGGTAAAAAACAGATGCCCAATAAACACGGAATAAACTAAGTCTGGCCTCAGGTTACCTTTCCAGCACCGTATCCATAAGCCTGCATTTATCAGCTCATACCATCTCTTCTGCTACAGCTGCTGTGATGGCAACAGGGCAGGTGACCCTTTGCCCAGTTCACTACCATTTTCTGCTCAGCGCTTGGTGTCCCAACCCACCTCTCTTCTCAGGAACCTTATACGCCGCACTTTGTCTACCTCAGCATCTCCAAATTTCTTTTGCTTCTCAAACCCCTTTCATAGAAACACACGCAATTTATTAAACCATCTCACTACTATATATAATAAAGAGGAACTTTTTAAGTAAAAGCATTACATTTAAAATAAGCATAAGTTTGAATTTTGTAAAATAAAATTTTAATTTTCCTGTGCAATAAATAAGCCACTATTTCATTTACATAAATTAAATCCATAGCGAATTAATTATGAAAGAAAAAGGCACCATTGGCTAATAACATGTCTTCACACCACAAGATACTCTAAAACATAGATTTGAAATTAAATCCATGTTATAAAATCAGTAACAAATAAAAACAATTTCATGATCTGTTTTGAAATGTTTGATTTTTGAATGTAAAATTCAACTGCTACTATTACAGCTTCCTTTCTTTTTAAAATTTTCCCATTTTTTTAAACTTTTAAGTTCAGGGGTATATCTGCAGTATGTTACAGAGGTAAATGTGCACCATGGGAGAATGTGAAGAGATTATAACTGTCACCCTAGTATTAAGCCGAGTACCATTAGTTATTTGTCCTGATCCTCTCCCTTCCTCCACTCCTCCCCTCCGGCAGGCCCCTGTATCTTCTGTGCCCTCTACGTGTCTATGTGTTCTCATCATTTAGCTCCCACTTACAATGAGAACTCACAGTATCTGGTTTTCTGTTCCTGCACTAGTTTGAAGAATAATAGCCTCCAGTTCCATTCATGTTCCTACAAAGGACTCTTTTTGTTTTTAAATTATGAGATTAAGATTAAGATTTCAGGCTTCTATTTTCAAGCACTTTTCTGAAAATAGTAAATAGTGTTAATTCCCTGAATTAAAATGTCTAATTACATACAAATCAATATTATATTTTGTTATATTTAACACCGGCTTTTGAAGAATCAGATTTCTGTCACAAACACAGAACTTAAAGATTTGGTAAAGATCATCCTGAATCCAGTTTATAGAAGAATTACCTATTTTAAACTCATTACTAGATTGTTACACTTCAGTCAGAAGCTGTGTTTTTAGACAATGGTTTTTATGGATATAATTTAAACAAAAGTGGGGAAAACTCCTGTACAACTGTGTAATTGATGAAACACCTGGGATTACTGGGAGTTGGTGACAGTGAACACCCAGATGAGAGGACGCAGGCGCTCAGCAGTGCTCCACTGGCTCTGGGGCTTGTCCACTCTGAATACACTGGGGGATTTTCACACAGCTCTATCTTCTATGGAGAAATATGTGAATTGATACTTACTTACTTTAAAAAAAAAAAAAAAAAAAAAGGCACTGCTATCTTTAATGTGAATTCCCTGGACTGCCTTTGTGAACACTGGGGGTTCCAAACCACCAGTTGAAAATTTAACTTTCTTCATTTTTATAACTTGAATGATCTTTACAATCAAAATTTAATGCACTCACATCTACTCCAACTTAAAATAAAATGTTCCTTGCTCCAAAATGCCCCTCCCAATACATTCCCACCACTGGTGTCTCTTACTTCTCGCTTTCCCTTGCAGCCAAATTTCCTGAACAAGTGGTTTATGTTTGCTAACTTTTCAATCCACTCTCATCTTGTTTCTGCACCGACTCTTCAACTAAACCTGTTTTGGTTAAGGTCACCAGTGATGACCGCGCCATTTTCAGTCTTCTGTAATCACTGGGCACATCTGGTAGAGGGCTTCCTCTTTCCTGAGGCATCTCCATCCCCCAGCATGCATCAGAACCTGCTCTTCAGTCTCCACTTATTTCTCAGGGTGCTTTCTTTCAGTTCCTGTTGCCAACCTCTACGTTTCCTTTAAAAATATTAGTGTTCTTTAGGAGTCAGTAAGCCCTCCTTTCTTCTTACTCTATTTTTTTACTCTAGGTGACTTCATTTACTCCCAAGGTTACAAATATCCTCTATAGGCCAGAGGAAATTTCTGTCTCCAGTCCAGACCTCTCTCCTGAGCTCAGATCCTTACATCCACTGCTATTCAACCTATCCATTTGAACAACGCATCTGAACATTAAATTCATGGCCAAAACGTAACGCCTGATCTCATCCCAAACCCAGGCCATCTCAGCCACAAACCTGCTTCTTTAGAGTGGTCCCTAGTTCTCAGTAAGTAGCAGCACTAGGCACCCACTGCATGTCAGAAATATGGGTGTCATCCTTGACATGCTCCTCTTCTCCACCCAGCACTGCCAGTCAAGTAACTCCTGCTGGTTCTACTTCCTATACATTTCACCAGTGTTTATTTCTGTCACCAATATTAGCACTCCAGTCCAAGCATCATCATTGCTGCCTAATTGGGAGCAATCATCCAAAAGCTCCCTAATTATTTTTTGTTTGTTTGTTTAGACAAAGTCTTGCTCTATCACCCAGGCTGGAGTGCAATGACACCATCTTGGCTCAGTGCAACCTCTGTCTCCAGGGTTCAAGAGATTCTCCTGCCTCAGCCTCCCAAGTAGCTGAGATTACAGGCACTCACCACCATGCACAGCTACTTTTTGTATTTTTTTTTTTTTTTTTTTTTTTTGAGACGGTGTCTCGCTCTGTCGCCCAGGCTGGAGTGCAGTGGCACAATCTCGGCTCACTGCAAGCTCCGCCTCCCAGGTTCATGCCATTCTCCTGCCTCAGCCTCCCGAGTAGCTGGGACTACAGGCGCCGCCACCGCGCCCGGCTAATTTTTTGTATTTTTTAGTAGAGACGGGGTTTCACCGTGTTAGCCAGGATGGTCTCGATCTCCTGACCTCGTGATCCGCCCGTCTCGGCCTCCCAAAGTGCTGAGATTACAGGCTTCAGCCACCGTGCCCGGCCTACTTTTTGTATTTTTCGTAGAGACGGGGTTTCACCATGTTGGCCAGGCTGGTCTCAAACTCCTGACCTCATGATCCACCCACCTTGGCCTCATTTTCTTCCCATTAGTAACAAGACAAAATAAAAGGTCCATGATAAAAACATAAAGACTGGCCGGGCACGGTAGCTCACGCCTGTAATCCCAGCACTTTGGGAGGCCAAGGCGGGCAGATCACGAGGTCAGGAGATCCAGACCATCCTGGTCAACATGGTGAAACCCCGTCTCTACTAAAAAATACAAAAAAAAAAAAAACAACTAGCCGGGCGCGGTGGCGGGCGCCTGTAGTCCCAGCTACTCGGGAGGCTGAGGCAGGAGAATGGCATAAACCCGGGAGGCGGAGCTTGCAGTGAGCCGAGATCTTGCCACTGCACTCCAGCCTGGGTGACAGAGCGAGACTCCGTCTCAAAAAAAAAAAAAAAAATTAATAATAATAAAAATAAAAAATAAATAAAAAAATAAAGACCCTGCCTTTAGGTCCAGCCCTTGCCTACCTCTCCAACCTCATTGTATGCCACACTTTCTTTTTTCCCTTTATGTTAGACACACAGTTCTTAGTGTTCCTCAAGTACTATGCTTTCTTATCTTAGGAACTTCCATTTTATAGATTTTCCTTCTCTAGAACAGGAGTCAGTAAAATTTTTTAGGAGACAGCAAGATAGTTTGCCAATTCCTGATCTAAAAGGCTAATCATCTAACCCCACTGCTTACCGATTGAAATGTCATGTTCCATTGAAGCTTTTCTTAATCAACGTTAAGTGCCCTGCTGGGGACAGTGGCTCACACCTGTAATCCCAGAGATTTGGAAGGCTGAGGTGGGAGAATGGTTTGAGGTGAGGAGTTCAAGACCAGACTGGACAACATAGCAAGACCCAGTATCTACAAAAAGTTTTAAAAATTAGGCCAGGCATGGTGTTTCATGCCTGTAATCCCAGAGGAGGCCGAGGTAAGGGTATCACCTGACGTCAGGAGTTCGAGATGAGCCTGGCCAACATGGTGAAACCCTGTCTCTACTAAAAAATACAAAAACTAGTTGGGCGTGGTGGCGGGCGCCTGTAATCCCAGCTACTCTGGAGGCTGAGGCGGGAGACTCGCTTGAACCTCAGAGGCGGAGGTAGCAGTGAGCTGAGATCACGCCACTGCACTCCAGCCTGGATGACACAGTGAGACTCTGTTTCAAAAACAAAAACAAAAAAAGGGCCAGGCGCAGTGGCTCATGCCTGTAATCCCAGCACTGTGGGAGGCTAAGGCAGGTGGATCATAAGGTCAAGAGATTGAGACCATCCTGGCCAACATGGTGAAACCCTGTCTCTACTAAAAATACAAAAATTAGCTGGGCATGGTGGCACGTGCCTGTAGTCCCAGCTACTTGAGAGGCTGAGGCAGGAGAATCGCTTGAACCCAGGAGATGGAGGTTGCAGTGAGCTGAAAGATTGCGCCACTGCACTCCAACCTGGGTGACAGAATAAGATTCTGTCTAAAAAAAAAAAAAAAAAAAAAAAATTAGCAGGGCATGGTGGTATGTACCTGTAGCCCTACCTACTTGGGAGGTTGAGGAGGGAGGATCACTTGAGCCCAGGAGTTCAAGGTTACACTTCAGCCTGGGCAAGAGTGAGATATTCTCTTACAAATAATTTTTTAAAAAACAAGTCCCATTATTAAATGTACTTGTACCACCAAATGTATTTCTCCTTCATAGAACTGGTCATGATTATACAGTTGGCCCTTGAGCAACATGGGGGTTAGAAGCGTCAACCCCCTGTACAGTCGAAAATCCATGCATAACTTTTGACTCCTCTCAAATTGAACTACCAATAGCCTACTGTTGACCAGAAGCTTTATTGATAACATAAACGGTTGATTAACACATATTTGTATATGTATTATATACTATATTCTTACAATAAAGTAAGCTAGAGAAAATATTAAGAAAATCATGAGAAAATACCTTTACAGTACTGCACTGTTATATATTGATGCGATAAGTTTATACTGTCTGTTTACAAGATGAATCATCTGAAATGACGGCAGCTGCAGCTGCAAACTTCAATCTAAGCTACACATCAAGCACTGCAACTTTTGCTTGTAATGTCATGACTTTTCTCTGCTTCTTGAAAGTGCTTCCAACATCAGTAGCCGCATTTCGTATGGGTCCCACAGTGTTATTCAAGGTTTATGGTATTGCAGTAAACATGATGAGAAATGCACAAGAACTGCAATAGATCACTTGTTATTGCAATAAGCAATTTAGTGGAGAGAGAAACTGTTCACATACAGATGATTTAGTACACACAGGGTTTTTAGTGGATACTACAATACTTGAGCTCCTCGCAATAGCAACAGGAGGTGGTTACAAAATTATCACAGTAGTACAGTGTGTACTACAGTTAATTTCATGCAGTTATGATTTAATACTGCATCTTTACATTTTACATTTCTCTCAGTTGCAAATGGTACCATGTATGATCTGTGTTTGTGTGTGTAAGTTTTGATAAATTTTAACTTTTTATAATAGAGTTGCATATATTTTATGGTAGTAAATGATAAAGACCAGTATCTACAGATATTTTATGTATTCATGACATACCTAAATTTAAAACTTCTTTTCATTATTTCTAGGCTATATGGTTTATCTGCAGGTTTTTTCAAATTGTTGCAAATCTCCAAAAAATTTTCCAATAAATTTATTGAAAAGAATCTGTGTGTAAGTGGGCCCAGACAGTTCACATTTGTGTTGTTTAAGGGTCAACTATAATTAATTAGACAGTTGTGAAATTCTTTTGCTAACATCCATCTTCCCTATAAGGATGTAAGCTCCATTAGAGTGGGAACTATATCTACTTTGCTATTTTATTCCAGCATGTGGTAGAAAATGTGACACATAGTAGCAATCACTCACTCAATCAACCAATCAATGTTGAATGAATGAATCATAATTTGCTACCTGACCTTCATTCCGCACGTTTGTCTTTCTTAGGCTTAGTTCTCCATCTGGAAATGGAGATGATAAATACAGCTACTTTCAAGGCTGCTTCAAGGTATATAAGGTAACAAGTGTGAGAGCATTCTGAGAACTCTAAAGCAATACACAAATATAAGAAAATAAATGGAAAGCTGCCCCAGGTGCACAGGACTGGGGCAAAGGCTGGCCCAATGGCCAAATCCGCTGGCTCATTTTGTTGGTCCTCTAGCTAATAATGGTCTTTACTTTTTCAAAGGGTTGTAAAAAACACAAAACAAGGAAGACTATGCCACAGAGACCATGTGTGGCCTGCAAAGTCCAAAATATTTACTCTCTGGCCCTTTACAGAAAACGTTTGCAGACCCCTGGCCTACAGAAGTGCCTGGGCTTAAGTAAATATTTTAATAGTGAATGAATAATTATTACTTTGCAAATATATACATATTTTGGTATTTTGATGACTGACAAGCAGTGCCATTATCTGACTGCCTGTCTTCCATTCAATAAAGCAAGTAATCAACATAAAAATACCTCCCCCCCCCAGGCTAATATGTTACTTTACATTTAAAAAATACAAGGAGTCTATAAATATTTTCATTTCCTTCAATTATATCAAGAACCGTTTTTGAAACAGAGAAGGCAGGGACGACTGGGAACTGGTGTGGGGATACAGAGCTGGAGGCCACGTGAACTGTGTCCCCTGGAAGGGTGACTGCTATCATTGGGCATGCGGTTGTCACGTGGAAGTCCAAGTCCACAGAAACCTATTCACTGTCTGCTGTGAAATACTGAGATTATTTTCTCCCCAGGGAATCCATTATCACACAGAAATGAGAAATGGCACATGGATAAAAAATAATAAGAGGCTGTCCTTATTGCCAAAAAAAAAAAAAAAATTCCCCAATACTGCACAAAAAGGAAAGGATTTGGAGTCAAAAGATCAAGATTCAAGTCTGAACTCTACCACTTATTCCATCTGTCACTTTGAGCAAACCTATTAGCCTCTCTGAGCTGAATTTCTTCATCAAGAAAAAGAGAATAATCATTGATGACATTTAGTGGGTGGCCTGTATGAGCCATGTGCTTTACTATATTATATTCGATCTTTCTATCAAAATGCAAAGTAGATATGATTAGTGCCAATATATAGGTGAAGAAACAGTCACTCAGAGAACTTAAGTGACTTGCTCAAAGTAACGCCACTAGAAAGAAGCAAAGGTTTTGTTTGTAGCCAAGTTCTGACTCTAGCAATGCTATTAGTGCAACCTCTGATAAGATGTTTAACCTCTTTAGACCTACTATGTGCTTAACCTTACAAAAAGCATATAAAACCTAATTTCTAGGAAAGATGATTTGAAATTCCTCCATATTGCAATATTACCAACTTACGTCTTAAAGGAAAATGGCTTTCCTCCATTCTTCCATGTTAAATCTAATTCTATGTCTTCGGAGACCGACAAAAAGAGGATGTACTCTCCTCTTTCTATATAATAAGAACAATGTAAATTAAGGAAGCATAAATACATAAAATAAAAGTATTACATTTTGAGCATGTCTGAAGTGGCATAATGATGATGAATTCTACTTATCCTGCCACAATTCCCCTTCTGCGTGTAAACCAAACACATTCAATACGTGACACGTGAGTTGATCATGAAACCTTGATTACCTTTGCTTCATTATCTCATGTACTCTCCCATGCTGGACACACTGTTCCTCCAATTCTTCATTTCTTCTCTGTAACTTTCCCAATTTATCATATGTATACCTTTTTTCTTGACTGAGTTGAGCTATTTCAGATCTAGAGAGGTGAAAACACAAAAATAATAGATGTTAAAGGTTCTTATTACTAGGGCATATTGTTATTATATAACCTTAACATTATCTTAAACTCCATACTTAAACATAATAGTACAATGAAAACTATATCCTTTGCAAAAGAAAATATTTCAGAAATGGCAAGATACATTGCAGAGACTCACGTGTTAGACAGAAAAAGGAATAACAACTTATTCTAATAGAAATGGCTTCCCTAAGGAACAAGACAAAAATGATAATGATCAAATCTCTTTTTTAAAAGACTATCCTTCTTTTAACAAATACTTACTGAGTGCTTGTTATAGGCCAAACACTATACTGTCAAAGAAGAAACCCTAGGCCTAATTGCTATCACAGAGTTTCTTTTAATTAACATAACCAGCTGAATGGCACACGGTTAAAATAAAAATAGTTCTTTCATGGTTAATTTTATGTGTCAACTTAGTTGGGCCATGGTGCCCAGACATTTGACCAGACATTATTCTGGACATTTCTGTGAGAGTGTTTTTTAGATGATATTAACATTTAAATTAGTAGACTTTGAGAAAAGCGGATTGCCCTCTACCTCGGCGGGCTTCCTCCAATCCACTGAAGGTCTTAATAGAAAAAAGATTGACCTCCCCTGAGCAAAATGGCAATATCCTGTTGTTCGTGTCTTAAATGACAATCCAAGTCTCAAAATTTGAAGATCAGAAAGATGTTTATCCAAGAAAAATTATATTCCTTTCCTTGTATTAAGTAAACTCTAAATTTCTGCCTACTGCCACCATCTCCTCACGCCCTAATGCCTAATCAGTTAGAACGGAGAGTTTAAAACTCTTGTATATTATGAGTCGTTTTCAGGTTAATAATTGGTTTGTTTCCTGAAGACTCCTGACATAAAATTAATTCCCTTCAAAGAAAGGATTCTTCCAGTAGGCAAGATAGCCTTTTCTTCCTGGTCAGGAAAGGATTTGGATTTGCTAAGGGAAATTTTACTTTACAAATTGTTAATCCCAAGGACCAGGCTGCTCACGTGTATGGGGCAAAAACTCTTGCTTTTAGTTCACCTCATTCTTCATTTTGTTTTCATCTTGGTTCAAATGTCATCCCAAGGGAAGCTTGCCCTGATTAATACCTTGCAGTTCTCAATATGTCAGCACGTTTTTTGAAGCTACCTCTAGCCTTTATGCATACATTAGCTTATAATTTATTCTTTTAAATTGTGCTCTGTGCCTTGTCTTTCCTACCAGATTCTGTATGAGAGCATGGATTATCTCATTTTCAAGTTCAGATCAAGTGTTCAATCTACATTTGCTTCTCCTAATAAGAATCTACCCATATTTGAAATAGTCCAAAAGGAGTTAATAATGACTTATGTTTCTCCTTTCAGAATCACATACAATACAAAAGAATTTAGAGGCAGTTATAATAAATTTTTGATCTGGTATCCCTTCCAAGATTAGTATCTCCTATCATACCATGCACTAAAATAAATTCCAAAAGAAGAAAAAAAAATCCTTAAACCAGATTAGAAAAAAATGCAGAACATTGATCTTTTCTCAGGCACTTTCCAAGCAAAAGGCACTTTTAAAAAGAAAAATCACAAAGAAAAAAATAGATTTTACAATACAAAAATACAAAACTTTTACACATAAAAAAATCATACATTTAAAATATATCCTAGGTTTGTGTGAGAGTATTCATTGTGGCACTGTTTCTAGAAACAACCTTTCTTTGCAACCCATAATCTGGAAACTTAACCAAGAAATCTATCCACAGGAGCCTGGTTATGTTACTTATTAATCTGATAATGCGGCTATTTATAAGTGATGTTTATTGATCTAAAACTGTGACACATTTGTAAAAAAGAGAAAACATTAAAAGTCAGCATGTATGATGTGATTTCATTTTATAATTTAGAAAAATGTTTTGACATGTATACCAACTACTAATACTGATTATTTCTGGACGGCAGGATCAGGAATGTTTTCTCTGTTCTTTATTCATCTTTCTAAATTTGTAAAATAGACATGTATTTTATTTTTTAAAATAAATTCATTCTGATTTTGAAACAAAATCATAATAAAACAAAACGTAGATGTCACTGGTGGGGGAGGTTGTGTGTGGAAGGAACAGGGAATATATGGGAATTCTGTACTTTCTGTCCAGTTTTGCTATGAACCTAAAACTGCTCTAAAAAATAAAGCTTATTAATTAAAATCAATGTATACAACAGGAAATTATTTACAAAAATAAGACAAACATTAAAAGCATCATTTAATGAAACACTAACTGCACTCTCCATCAAAATTCCAATTGAAAGTATAAGAAATATTTAAAATATCTACAGAAGAAACATAAATGATCAATAATATTTATAACATATTCAATTTCACTATTATTCAAAATATAGCATAACAAAACCAGATACTACCACCAAATATTTACTGCATGCCACTGTATAACAAATAGTGAAATCCATCCTTTACATTCATGATCTCAATTAATCCTATAAGGTACTTGTAAGGGTTTATTTTCTTTTCTCTGTGAGGTTAAATATGAAGTTTAATGACTTGCCTAAGGTCATCCAAGTAGGCAAGCCCAGATACAAATACTACTTAGTCCACCTCTAAAGGGGTCGTTCCACCCACTGTGCAATATTGCTTCTCATCCTTTTTAAAAAAATCTTACTTCTTTGTAATGTTATTTACTAATATGGCTACATATACAGTGATTAGAAGTTAGTGTAGTACTTAAGCAAGGTAAAACACATTAATATCCTTAAAAGGATTCATAGTCTTGGACTAGCAATTAAGGAAACAATAAAAAATTTAGACTTAGGTACAAAGTTTTTGTTGTATTATTAGTCATAATGGTTAAAAATTAGAAGCATCTTAAGAGCCTAATAATTCTTATCCATGCAAATCATTTAATAAAGTTTTGTTTTCAGAGTATTTACTGATATAGAAAAATGTTCATTAGATATCAAATGAAAAAGCAGATGCAAAACTGTATACACAGTGTAATCTCAATTACAATATAAATGTACACATACATACACATGAAAAATGACTGAAGGGAAATATGTCAGAGGTAAGAATAGTTATCTCTAGATGGTAGTGGCAGGAAATTTTCCTTAATTCTTCTTTGTATTTTCCAAATTCCCTGCATTGAGGATGTCTTACATAACCACAAAAATACAAATGTTATTTATAAAGAACATATCACTATCAAGTGTGTTATTGCAACCATCTTTTTTTCTGCTTCGCATATTTTTTTTTCTTTATTTATAATTGTAATTTGCCTACCAACTTCCATTTCTCAATAAAAATTTGACATATATGCCTGCACGCCATCCTTTTTCTGTCTGGAGTTCACGATATATTCCTAGAACAGTAGTCTGCAAAGCTCAAAGAGTAAACTTACAAGTTTTCTGTTAGTTTGGAGATACATTTCTGGCACGATTATCCTGTGTCATATAAAAGGATAATTGACTCTAATTCATTTTCACAGAAAATTTAGGCAATTTCTGGCTTTGCAGAAGCATGAACTTTCCCCTGTATTTTTATATACCAGTTATATTGTATAATTGCATTTGCATGAAATATATTTTACTACTACAATTCAGATTAAAATGATAATTGCTTTCAAAGGGAAATATAATATCTGAATTTTTTATTCTTTTAGGTTCTAGTTTGACTTTTGGTAACAATTAGCAGAGGCCAATATCAGTCTCCTCTTGTAGAAAATATAATTTTTATAGTATCCCAACCTAACATCATGTAAACATGCAAAGGAAAAAAACAGTTCAACCGGGTGTGTGTTCTTCACCTCAATTAAACTCACACAGTTGGATACCTACTGTTGCCAAAACAGTAATATAATTTATACATTATAGTCCACACAGTAAAACTACACTAAAAGTCATTTAACAATATTTATAACACCATAAAGTATAGTGTTAAAATATATGAACTGCAATATGTACCAAAATTATAAAATTTGTTTCTCATCATCAGTGATTAAAACCAGGATCCTTGCTCTAGCCTCAATACTCACAACCCTGGTGACAGATTAGAATTCAAATCTTAATGATCAATTTACAATTAACAAGATAGAAGTGAAAGAAATTAAACCAACCATTATATATAACGAGACCCCATGGACTCCCATTGTTCCTCTTAATTACAAAACGCAAATCACAAATACACAATGGGCAGTGTTAGACATCAGTCCACAAGCCTCACAACCCAGAAAGTGACAATGACAGAAAAGAAAGCAGCAAATCCACATAGACCCTGGTTCTACGCTCTATCCGGTTCTTTTCAATGTGCAAGTGGTGGAAGCTAAAACCTAGCACACACTTCTCTCCACTCTGTGGCTGGCAGAGGCTCACTCCTTGCCAGCACCCAATCCTTCCAAGCTCTCCCAGGCCAGGTGTTAGATAGCACTGCAAACCGCACTGCAACGTTTCACTGCTGATTCATCTAAGTGCGTGGGGAGAGAGAACGCTTCCTTCACTTTGATAAAGAAAAATCACAGTTGTACCAAAGCTATTTAAATAGCTCCGTGTACCTCCCTCAAAAAACAACCCCATAACTGTAATAAGCTCTCAGAGTACTGGGGAATACAGAAGGAAGGAGAGCGAAAGTTTATGTGAGCTTCGACTAAAATCAGCCAGAATGTCTGCCTGGTGCCAATTAAAAGCAAAATGGAATTAATTCTCTTGCCTGATGGTCAAAAACAAGCTATATAAAATGCACAGAATCGGCAGTTCACTTTAAGTTTAAAATGGGACGTGCCATTCACAAATGCCAGGGTTACAGACACCACTACGTGCAGTGTGGAGTACACTCAGGGCGCAAACTACTGTGCTAATCACTATGGAGGCTTCCAGAAAACAGAAGCAGTCATCACTGCCACAATGCGACTTACGGTCTACTTGGGGAGAAAACACATACAACAGACCCACACACGCAGGTACCATTTCAAAACGTTTTCACAGAGCAACGGAGCAGCCTAGCATGAGGCTGGGGCAGAGCAAGGGCGTACGTGCCCACCGAGCCCACGCGGTCAGCTTTCCGGTCATTCCGTGTGGGCTCCAGTCAAATGACTAGACCTGTTTTAAATGGTAGGAATCCGCTTGTTTAGTTGGTATTTTGAATAACATAAGACTCTTAGAGTAATGTTGCTAGTAACAGAGGAGGGAAAAATATGTCTTAATTATTGTTCAATACAAAATAAATACACTTACTTTCAAGAAAAATTTTACTGTAATACTCTGAGGAAAAGCTGGACCAAAATTACCATACAGATTGGATAAATATAAAGTTGGAGACTGAGTTTCCACAATGACAAAACTTTGGAAACTCCAAGATTTTCCTTACCTCAAAGCACAGGGAAAATTATTTAGCCCAATAGTTTGGCATGGGGTATGCAGAGGCACACTCCTGGAGGGCTTCTTCAGGGTTTACTACATTAATAACTTGTATTTTAAAAGAAGCAGTTTGAGCCCTTCAAGTTTTGTAGGTGGTTTCAAAGCAGAAGGTAACATCAACATGGAATGTTAAATTTAACATGAATGAGTTATTGAAAATGTCAGAGTAGGAAGCCAGGGAGAAATGAAACCGGAACTAAAAGAAATTAAGAACAAACAACCCTAAAATCACAATTTGTCCTATTCACTACTCTCTTGTGAGGTGCACAAAATGCACTTTTCGTAAGTTTTAGGGGCACTTAAGAGTTTTAAAACTAGGAAGTAACAATTTATCAAGTGTTTACTACTTGCCAGGCCTTGGTTGAGACAAATTGTAAAGTTAGAGTAGGTGCCTGTTTTAATTCATCAGAGTTACAAAATACAACTAGATCCACATTTTCCTGATCTGACTGTTTTAAAAAGGCTTTCACTGTGGCATAGACTTCTGTCCATCAGCAAATGACAGTCAGACTTTCCCCGGCAAAGACAACAGCTATGTCAAGTGATACCCAAATTCCAGTCAAGACCCTTAAAAATGCTATTGTGAAAACAACAGCAGCTAGTGTGTATTACAATGTGTCAGGCATTGTGCTAAGCACTTGATAACGTGTATGTACGTGTATCTATATATATAATTCCAATTCCCATAACAGTCCTGCAGCGTGGCTTTGGAAATGTTTTTTTTTGTTTTGTTTTGTTTTGTTTTGTTTTGTTTTTTTTTTTTTTGAGACGGAGTCTCGCGGTGCTCCCAGGCTGGAGTGCAGTGGCGTGATCTCGGCTCACTGCAAGCTCCGCCTCCCGGGTTCATGCCATTCTCCCACCTCAGCCTCCCAAGTAGCTGAGACTACAGGCGCCCGCCACCACGCCCGGCTAGTTTTTTGTATTTTTAGTAGAGACGGGGTTTCACCATGTTAGCCAGGATAGTCTCGATCTCCTGACCTCGTGATCCACTCGCCTCGGCCTCCCAAAGTGCTGGGATTACAGGCTTGAGCCACCGCGCCCGGCCGGAAATGTTTTTACAGAAGGAGAAGCTGGGGTTTGGGGAGATGAGGCCATGCACCCAAGGTTACAAAGCTCCAAGTGGGAGAGTGAGATTCAAACCTAGTTCCTCTGAATTGCCACGTGTTCTTTACTGCACACTGCCAGTCATCCACAATGGAACAGACTGGCATCAAAAGTCAGATCAGGAGGTGCGAATAGCACCACACCTATTTGTTTCATTCATTCATCATTTATTCATTAAGTGCCACCTATGTGTCAGATATAAAAGAATACATCCAATTTACAAAGCAGTGTTCAGGAGCTGGAGGAATGAGAAGCAGGAGAAGCAGTAGAGGTGCTGAGTTAGACCAGTACAGGCCAAGATGACAAATCTAGAGGAGGAAAAAGAGGGCCTAGGGGCAAAGAGTAAGTTAACTGTTACATGCCAAGGACGCTTACTTCTCTACGGAAATTTAAAGGTTAATTTTTCCTTCCCAAACTTTCTCATCATAACTACTATGACTTGAATTTTCTTTAGCAATAAATGTAAAATACTATAATTACTGTAAGAAAGAACATATATTTTGGAACCAGAAATATCTAGGTTAGAACCCTAGCTCTCCCACTCACCAGTTATTTAAACAGTTTTGGTTTCCTTATCTGGAAGATAATAATTTCTGTCTCAAGTTGTGGTGAGAATTAAATAATATATACCAAGCACCTTTTTGTCTCTTTTATATAATAAATTTCCCTAATTATGTTTCCTTGGAGAGCAAGATCAGTCATCATTCACAAACCAATTTTAGACCTAACACATTTATATAAAACCCAGATTAGTATCATTTTATCCCTAAATGATATAATCTGGTTTGTTTGCTTCTAACAAATTACTTTTGGACCTATGTGGTGCAAATCAAGTATTTCTGGTTAAGAATAGCTACTGTAGATATTTTATGGGTCTCTTTCATGACCAAATCATTTAGTTTTCATGGTCAAATCTCCTTGAAATATCTGGTATTTTGGCACCTAGGTTTTCCCCTACCAAAATACAATCTTAGTATATGCTAGGAAGGTGCACATGTCAGAGTACATTCTTGGTGGGTACAGGAGCCTCTGCCTTCCTGTGAGCAGGGAGAGTTGGATGCACGAGCCCTCTGATTCCCCAAAAGATTCAGGGATGGGGGTTCTATCAGCTAAGACAGATTGTTGATGCAGGATCCCAAGATGGAGCTCAGAGTGATCAGATATGCCCTGATCCTCCCGGAAATCCTTTCCGAATGAAACATCTAGGTGAGCAGTTTGTTTGCTGAGACATATTTCCTGCTCTCAATAGATCCACGTAAGTTTCAGAAAAATACAGAAGAGAAGACACACAGGCTATTTTTTCATTATCATATAAAGTAATATTTGACATCGTATCAGTTATGTGAATATTGCCTTCTATAGTTCAATTTCAAGTGATTCTGTCCAATGTTATTCATTGACAAAAGAAGAAACTATAGTCCAAGTACGTCAAATACATTTGTCCAAGATGATTCAGTTACTGTCGGAGCTGAGATGAGGAGTCAGGCTTCTTGCAGTTTAGAATATAAAATAATTTATTCATTGAGATAATCTGACTAGAAAGTGTGTAGAAAAAAGTCATTAAGATTCCAATCAATGGATTTATAAAAGAGTAGTATGCCTATAAAATGAATGATGGCTGTTCTATTAAAATATAACAATTTTAGGGAAGAGAAGAATAGTTTTGGTGTGTTTATTTCAAAGTACCATCTACTTTCATTTTTATATATGCACATTTCATCTGTTATCATTTAACCTAAAGATAGCTTTTGTGTTCACGGTGAATTGTAACCATAGATTAAAATGTGTTAACCATACCAATGTAAGATTTTATAACTGCTTGATTTATCCGCATCTTTATGTTATTACCATATTTTCTTTCCTGAAATTTCAGTTTTCAATTCTAAACATTAAAATGTCAAATAATAGTACACACATCATCATGAAAAAACATAAAAGTGTATGGACAATTAAGAAAATGTCCATATGTAGAAAATATTTTCAAAGAAAACATCAGCAGATACTTAATTTTGACATTATAAAACAGTGTAAATGCTGTTTTTTAAGGAAAAATTAGAGTAATCACATAAACAGTGCTCTTGAAAGTATTCTATAACATCACCTACCTGGTTTTTTGAGAGATTTGTTCCAGTTTCTTGGCTAATGTACAGCATTCTTCCTTTAACTTTGTCAAAAATGTATTCTGGGAGGTCAGCAACAAATACTGTTCATTTTCTAGAAATAACAATAAACCCCCACCAACATAAGATGTTTATGGCTGTCGCTCTGCAGTGCTTCCATACACAGAGTGGTAAAGTGCTTAGACCCCTACACATTTCCAATAAGCCACTACATCACCTTCAATGTCCTAAGTCAAAGGACTTATCATCTGGAAAGACACTCAATCTTGGGAGCCGTTTATTTTCAACATAAGTACACACCAGAAACATGTTTTCTCAGACCAGCTTGGTGTCACATTTCGACATGTTAATAAAGTGTCAGATACCTCAAGTGGAAGCATAGATACTTATATCTTTGTAATATGCAAGATATTATATTTTAATTTTGACAATTTTACTATAAACAGAGTGTCAAAAATTCTCACAACCAGATAATTCAAAACTAAAATCATCGAGGAATTCTCTTCTACACTGTAATTCATGCTTTGTTTCATATTTGCACACATGGTTTACTACCACCACCACCCCCCCCCAATCTTGCATACACTTCTCTAATTGTGAAGGTAAAAATGTGTATTTTCTTTAGAATTTCAATTTCATTGTCAACAGCATGAGCTTCAATGGAGAGCTGGTCAAAGAAATTGAAAACGGTGTGATTTTGTGTGTGTGTACAAAAGGAAATGTTCTTAAGGTGGTTTTAACAGTTAAATACACTCTAATCTAGTGCTCAGATTCTGCCCAAGACTCTGATCACTAGGATCATGCTAGCAGTGGGGGCAAACAATAATTTATCCTCCAATTTCCTCTTTTTATTTTTAGTGGAGAAACATCTACTAAACCTGGTGAATTTTCGTTTCTTCTGGCCAAATGCTGTTAGAAGAAAATCTCTACTGAAAGTGCTAGAGGGAATTATGTGAGTCAATATGACATTTGCCTCTTCATAAATAAATAGATTATTTAAAGGCTTGCATGTTAGCAATTTTTCACCCATAGGATAAGAAATAATTTTTACCGTACCATCAAATACAATATATTAATACATTAAATCATATGAAAATTACCTCTAAGCATAAGTTTTAACAGTCCTTTATTTCTTTTCAATTTTAGCCAATGATTGGCAAAAAGCATACAGCATACAAATCAAAATAAATCAAGGCACTAAAATTAAGCAACATTTTTCTGGAAGAGACAGGATCAATTAAACTTTTGTTTTAATAGTACAATCAGTGTGGAGTATGTGGCGTGGAATTATAATGACTGACACTGTCTTGTTTTGACTAACACTGTCTGTGAACACACAACTCAAAAGTGAAAGAAACTACATAATGCTCTGACTGAACAAATCAAACTGTCTATTTTCAAAGTGCATTTTACTTTCAAATTAAAGGTAAAGAGTTACTGGCCAACTCAGTCTGCAGAATAGTGCCAATGTGATGAAAGATGGCAATTTTTAGCCAAGTTGCCAGCTGTGGTCAATGCCTTGTATTAGTGAATTTTAACAGCAGTTGTGAGAACTTGAAGA
The DNA here is from genome assembly GCF_003255815.1 of Theropithecus gelada. NCBI lineage: Eukaryota > Metazoa > Chordata > Mammalia > Primates > Cercopithecidae > Theropithecus > Theropithecus gelada. The sequence continues at coordinate 217,190,916 of NC_037668.1, read as the reverse complement.
ATGCAAAGGATTAAACATCACTCTAGATTGGGTTGGGGGAGGTGGGGAAATCATACAAATGCTAAAAATGTTCGAAGCTGCAAAGATTAAATAAAGGAACATATCAATTTGGAGCCACTGAATTACATCCAGCTGCGACAGTGAATTAAGAACCGATTAATGGCTAAAGCTTTTCTCCAGTTTGGATGCTGAAGCAAACTCATTAGGCTTTTAGAGTAGCTATAATGTGTGTACTGTGGGAACTGTTCAATGCTATTCAGGAGACTCTAACTGTAAGCTCAGAGCATTTCCCGCAGAGCTTCTGATGCTATTTTCTTTATATAACATGTGTGCCTGAAAACCCAGCCAAAAACAAGCCCTTTGTTTTTCTACTTTGTTGTGGTCTCTCTCAGCTTTACGTTTCTTGAACACAGGTAAATAAACTCATAATCCAGATGGTGCAACAGATGTGAGAGCAGCACTCTGAAATCAACAGACAGTGGGCAATACTTTCCATTTTCTCTTTTAAACGCTAACTAATATGTAATTCGGAATCTCCGGTGTAGTTAGCATCTGCTCCCTTCGGCCAGCCAAAGGTTACAGGTGTTCCTGATGTCATTTCACAGTAAGGCGTGGGCCTGGCTTGTGAGCGAGTGCCCAGGCTCTAATCTTTCCCTACCACCTACCAGTTTTGTCATGCTGGGCCTCCATTTGCTGTATCTTCTGTGTCAGCTCCTGCTCTCTTTGCTGGGCCTGAAGGGCTTGGGCCTTTGCTTCCTTGCTAAAGCTCTGCTGAATGCTATCTTTTTCCTGTCTGCAAAACAGAGAGGAGACATACAGAAATTTAATCTGCAGATGCACAAACCCCCATCATGTCCCCTATAGACCAGAGAGAGCTGATAGGTAGTAAATTGTTAAGCCTAAGAAGACAATGACCTTTCTATTGACCCTCCCCCACTTTAGAGGGAAAATCCAAACAACCTTCCATACAATGTTAAATACGTGTCATGAATGCAAATGGACTACAGTATGCAGTGTCAAAAAATCATAACAACTAAATAACGGTACTTTGTAACTTTAAAACACAAACCTTTTTTCTCTAACATTCTTAATGTTTTACACTACCAATGAATCTTTCATCTTCTGAGTGGTCAATATTTCCTAGAGATACTGGAACTCTAGGAACAGCATGATTCGATCCTTAAACAAAACTTAAATCCTTGAAACTAAGCTTTTTTTTTTTTGAGACGGAGTCTCGCTCTGCCGCCCAGGCTGGAGTGCAGTGGCCGGATCTCTGCTCACTGCAAGCTCCGCCTCCCGGGTTCACGCCATTCTCCTGCCTCAGCCTTCCGAGTAGCTGGGACTACAGGCGCCCGCCACCGCGCCCGGCTAGTTTTTTTTTTTTTTTTTGTATTTTTTAGTAGAGACGGGGTTTCACCATGTTAGCCAGGATGGTCTCGATCTCCTGACCTCGTGATCCGCCCGTCTCGGCCTCCCAAAGTGCTGGGATTACAGGCTTGAGCCACCGCGCCCGGCCAGAAACTAAGCTTTGTAGACCACTTCTGTTTTCACTCGAAACTTAAAATGGAATCTTAAACATAATGCAGGAGCCTCTATCTAGAGGCGAGTAAATGATTCTGCAGTGCCACATGCATGTTTTCACTAAATATCTTCACACATCAGGCCATATAATGTGAATATAAATACGAATATGAATATGAATAACTTCCCCCAGCACTTCATAAGAAAATCCCTTGTGGGTCACAGTGAAAGAAATTGCAGGATGAAAAGCTTCTGTAGTCAGACAACATCCCATCGTACTGTGATAGGACACTGACCTATCCCACTGGGTCAATAACCAAGCACAGTGGCTCCAAAGAGAGAAACTTCCTAAACAATTAGAATCTGGGGAATGCAAAGGACTTCAATGCTGGCAGCACCGTGGATACTGACAGTGTGTGTGTGCATGTACATGTTCCTCCCCCCCACCCCCACACACACACACGCACACACACACATATTAGGATGGTTCTTCAAACTCTAAATATGAGGTAAGTGATATGAGGGTTTCCTTCAATTAACTGACTTAGTTATTTCTAACTCCTGATCTCCTTGTGGGCATTTCTCATCCATGCTGCTTTAGTTTACTAATTGAGATATTTACTGCTTAGCCTTTGCCAAACTAAAAATAAACAATTCCATAAAGCTATCACTACTAGTCTATGTACCGCTGTGGAACTTCAATTCACTGGCTTCTAATTATAAAGCAACATAAGGAAAGCCTGTATTAAAATTGGTCAATGCATGTGGTAATGTTGTAGTGTAAAATTCTGGAATGAAAATACACCCACACCTCACTCAAATGGAATCATCGGGGGTCCATGCTAAATGTGAAATAAGGTCCTGTCTGGTACTTCTAATAACACCTCCTCCCCCCGGGATGTGGTCCACGGTCTTACGTCGCACTCAGTTCCAAACTAGTATATACAACAAATGGACAGTCAGACTAGGCTACGTTTTGCCTCCCCAGTCACACCATGTATTTTCTGGTCATGGATCCCTGCATATGTCTCTTTCTCTTCCCGGAAAGCTCCGCCACCTGCCCACTCAATCCCCCTGTAAGATGTATACATACCACTACCCCCTTCAGGCCTAGCTCAAAATTCTTCCCCTCTCCTTCCTCCCTCCTGAATTAACTATTCTTCCCGCAATGACCTCAAGATATGTTGTGTACAATGTACAAAGATAGTATGTATCACACTTTAGTTATTGTTTTACATGCCTGCTTCCTTTGTCATCTTTGTCTCTACACCCTCGGCCCAGCTCAGTGCTTGGCACACAGAAAGTGGGCAGTGAATATTTCAGGATTAGATGCTGTGATACTCTTGTCATAGGGGAAAGGAAGGCTGCTATCTTTACGTGTAGCTGGAGAATCTGCTTAAGTCTTACATGAGGAGGCAAAAACTTTTCAGACATGTTAGAAAAAGGTGCTTGGAAGAGAATGGTTCTAATGGCTCTGCCAGTTGGAGACCATGCTGCTAAAGTAATCAGCTTAAAAAAAGCCCTGTGGACTCTAACCATCCCCAGGTCAGACCCCCCACTGGGGCAGGAGACAGAGATAGAAACCTGGGGCTCTGCAACCCCTAACAATTGGGTGACATAAATGCATTCTCCAACACCAATACCCATCTGGGAGTGAGAGGGGCACTACTAATAATTATATGAGGATAACAGTCATAACTGAAACTACCCATCACAAACTGGTACTTACAGTTCCCCAGTGTAAAGGGGTTGTCAATCTCACCATCAGTTTTCAGAATAGGTTGCCTAATTACCGATATTCTAAATTGACTATAGGCCAGGCGCGGTGGCTCACATCTGTGATCTCAGCATTCTGGGAGGCCGAGGCGGGTGGATCACTTAAGGCCAGGAGTTAGAGATCAACCTGGCCAACAGGGCAAAACTCTGTCTCTACTAAAAATACAAAAATTAGCTGGGAGTGGTGGTGCACGCCTGTAATCCCAGCTACTTGGGAGGCTGAGGCCGTAGAATCACTTGAACCTGAGAGGTGGAGGATGCAGGGAGCAGAGATTGTGCCACTGTACTCCAGCCTGGGTGATAGAGTGAGATTCTGTCTCAAAATAAATAAATAAAAATAAAAAATAAATTGACTATAGAAAAGAACTGTCATAATTGCAGTCCTTTTTATAAAATTAACAGACTTCTACAAACAAATGTTGAGTTACACATCAACTGATGTTTCTTGAATCCTTCCCCAACTTTCCCTCTATTTGGGAAACTATACATTATGTTTCATTGCCTAGAAACATGATATAGTCTTGCTTTCCAACCTCCTTTCCCCTTCCACTTTCCTATGTTGCCTTCTCTCCCCTCTTGCAGGTTCTTTCTGACTTGGTAGGCTTTTTATAAATTCCCAGAATGTTAGAACTAAAAGGGAACCTCAAATGTGTTTCATCAAACCCTCTCAATTTACAGTTGGAAAAAAAAAAAAAAAAAAAAAACCTACTAAAAAATCCCCAAGGGTCACAAAGAATTTGAAGTCTGCTTATAGGTTGCACAGCGAATGATTTAAAGGCAGAGGTAGGATTAAAATATTTTTATCTAAGGAAACCTATTTTATAATACTCTGGAGCTCGGGTATGCAATCTTTTGGCTTCCCTGGGTCACACTGGGAGAATTGTCTTGGGCCACACATAAAATACACTGAAACTAACAGTAATGATTGCTGATGAGCTGAAAAAAAGAAAAGAAAAGAAAAGAGCATCACACACACACAAAATCTCATAATGTTTTAAGAAAGTTTACAGTTTGTATGGGGCTTCATGCAAAGCTGTCCTGGGCCGCCAGCTGGACAGCTTACTCAGCTTGCGGCCTCGATGGTTTTGAATGTGGCCCAACACAAATTCATAAACTTCCTTAAAACATTATGAGATTTATGCACGGGCCTTTTTGTTTTTTTCCTTTTTAGCACATCAGCTGCCATTAGTGTTAATGTCTTTTATGTGTGGCCCACAATGCTTCCTCTTCCAGTGTGGCCCAGGAAAGCCAAAAGATTGGCCATACCTGCTCGAGAGGTAATACAATAATGGATTCAAAAAATTGTCAAAAGCACTTAGGCATTCAGGGAATGACTAGAGAAGAACGTAAATCAATGCATTAAAGATGTATCATACCTCTCTTATGTGAAAGGCACTCTGCTAAGCACCGGGTCAAACAAAGAAGACATGCTCCTTGCCCCTAGTAGGGAGTTCAACGTGGCCAAAGAGAAAGTAGATGGTAAAATACTTGGTAAGAAAGGTACAAGGGGGAAAATTTACCAAAGCATAACAAAATGCGAGTCAAATCCAGCTGGGTGTGAGAGCCTGGTGAAGGAGAGTCAAGCCAGTCTCTCCAATTGGTTTGCTTTAATTCCCACTCAAAACACTGAGTAAAAAATAATTTCTTGTTAGTTATGGAGCTGAAATATTTATTCACAATCACTCAAAACCAGAAACAACTTAAATGTCCATCAACTGTTTAACGGATAAACTGTGGTACAGTCTTACCATGGCTAGGAAGATTAGAAATAAAAAGGAACAATGCTACATACAGCACTTGGTTGAACCTCAAAAGTAGTACACGTAGTTTAAAAAGCCAGACACCAAAGACATATATTATGATGTCATTCACAGGCCATTCAAGACAGGTAAACACTAAGGGACAGAAAGTAGATCCATGTTGCCAGGATTTGGAAGTAGGAGAGGAGTACCAGGGAGCAAAAGGGCACAAGGACACGTTTTAGGTTGATACAAATGTTCTTCTACGTTATGACTATGATCTTTCCACAATTCTATATATTTGTCAAACCATCTTTACCTGCACAGTTAGAAATTGGTGATATTTTATTATACTTAAATTTACGCCAATAAAGCCGATTTTTAAAAGGAGCAAATCAGTGGCTCACACCTGTAATCCCAGCACTTTGGGAAGCTGAGGCAGGTGGATCACTTGAGCGTTGAGCCCAGGAGTTCAAGACAAGCCTGGGCACCTGGTGCAATCCCATCTCTACAAAAAAATGTACAAAAATTAGCCAATTGTGGTGTTGTGTGCCTGTAATGCCAGCTCTCAAGAAGCTGATACAGAAGGATCACTTGAGCCCAGGGAGGTCGAGGTTACAGTGAGCCATAACTGCACCACTGCACTCTAGCCTGGGTGACAGAGTGAGACCCTGTCTCAAAAAATTAATTAATTAATTAATTAATTAAAGGAGCAAATGATCTAGAGTAGGAACATCCACCTTTATTCTCCAAGTTATTCACATCACCTGCAATCCAGGCATGTGTGGGCCATGTCAATGTTTTCTTCACAAAAATTCAGAATTAAAAGGAGTGAACAAGGACTGGCTAGGCCTCAAATACAGACTACATATACATGGAGGCATAGTCACTCCTTTTTACCAATTATAGTTCTGGTTGATTGCATTTTCTGAAAATGGTCACAATGATATTTACCATCCCATTTTTTAGAAATGGGACTGAAGCATTAACCTTATATTTTTGATACTCAACTTTTCCATATCATTTATTATTTTAAATCTTGCAATTTAAAAAATGTTCATGTCACAGAGCAAAAATGATTTGTTAAACAGATTTTTTAAAGTATATTTTCTAATGACGTTAAATTTAGCTCAACAATGACCCTGGGACAGAAACAATGAAAGGCTCAAGTCTGGGAACAAGGACTGGGTAGTTGTGGGGTTGGGGCACCAATCCCACCTTCCATGTTCCTATTCACCTTTTTACTGATGTCTAAAGTTCCAGTGTGAGACATACAACTCTTTTGGTTAAAAGGTGTTTCCCTTTTAAGATAAAATATTGAGAGCTTTGTGATAGTAGCATCTAGGTATGAAAAAACTTGTAAGAATTTATAGCATGCTTATTGGCTGAAAATCATTAAGGAATACAGACAGAAGGGGCAGGGAGGTGCTGGGTACTGATGTGAGTTTAGACAGAAAATGTACATTTGTCCCAATATTGGTGCTATTAGCTTTGATAGCTTGATTAACATCACTGGTGTACCAGATGATATTCAATGACTGGCCTCCAGGGGGACAGGAAATCCCTCTTTTGTAGTATTAACCAATTTTCAGTGTAGACACTTCCACCATGCTCTATTTTAAGCTACCGAAGTGACATCCCTGAATACCAAGTTGGGAAGAAATACACATAACTGGCTCTCATGAGCTGGTACAAGTCAGACTCAGCAAAACAGTAGTTAGGTGAGCTCTTGCATGCTTCTCTACCGTAAAGTTACTGTTTCCTCTTTGTATCAGGTTGGTGCAAAAGTAATTACCTTTAATGGCAAAAATCACAATTACTTTTGCTCCAACCTAATAAGTAAGAGGTAATTTGTTGGGAGATGCCGAGACTACGCAAACATCCTATTCTTCAGCGAGCTCTCACCTAATAGTTTTACATCCAAAAATGACTTTTTTGCTCCATCATTCTTTCTCTATTTTTTAGTTAACACTGTAGTATAAGAAAGAGCTTTCCCTTCTCTATCATTTATTAATTCATTAATATCAGCATGAAGTCATGGGTTCATATCATATTCAGTGGGTTATAATCCACTATGATGATTATTTTTATGCTTAATTTATCCCGAGTTTTGCCAGCGGGAACCCTTTCAAGGTGGTTCCTATGTGACATATCTCTATTATTCTTGTGACTTTCTATCTCCACAAAATGTTGCAGGCTCATCTTGTAATGTTCTTGTACCAGTCTTGGAATCAGCATTTGAACAAGCAGCTCTTTTTGTGCCTTTAATGGAGAATGGTATTTAGAAACCAGGATCTGTCACTAGGTGGTGCTCATTGCTACTGCAAAATCATTGCTTCTAGGTCACCTTGGTGGACTAAGTCTGGATATGAATATACATATAAGTTGATAAATGTGAATATAAATATAAATGTTTATCTGTATCCTATATGAATATATGCATACACATTCATACTGGTCTTTCCAATTACAAGCCAACAACATACACAGAACCTTATCTCCCTTTTTTCCATAATTGTAATTTTTTCCTCAGTAGTAAGAAACTTGATTCCTATTATCCTCAACATACTTATCTGTTTGTTCAAACTTGGAAAACACAGAAAGTAGTTTCAAAATTAATAATCTATGGAAAGCAAATCTACTAGCAACTAGAATTAAATATTTGCTTATAGTTTTGTTTTGTTTTGCCTTGTTTTTTAAACAAATGTATAGGTACTTTTTGAGTTTATTCTCTTTGTGCTCTGGGAAGATGACACCTTGAGAGGCAATGGAGTACAGCCAAAACTCACAGAGCTAGAGGGTCAGAGTATGGCATCCACCACCTTATCACCTGTGTGACTATAGACAAATAACTTTCATCCTTTAATCCTGGGGTTCTTCATTCAAGCAGAACAAAAAATCCAACCTTAAAGGACTAATCATTTTAAGACGCTACCAATTACTAATGTTTACACATAAGCTAAGGTCCTTACATGCATTCTTTTATTTAATCCTCATACCAACCATAGAAAGTAGGTTCTCTTAGTATCTTCACTTTATAGGTAAGAAAATGGGGGCCTAGAGAGGTTATACAGTATGTTCATGTTCTTTAGTTCTTAAAGGTTATAGTCAGGAAATCCAGGGCTCTCTGACTCCACGGTGAATCACTATGCTTCAATCTCTTCTTTTATCAGGGATGTAGAGAAATGAGAGAAGGGTGAAAGGATAACAAGTTTCTATTTCAATTATCTCTATGGGAGTGTGCCATTTAATAGCCATATTATCCATCTTAACAGCCAAATCCCAAGCAACTAGTTCTCCTTCTTCTTTCCCTGCTGTCCTCTAAGCTATTAGATTACTTTCTCCTACAATGACACCATCAATTAGTTGTGTCCTTCTTAAAGACATATATTCAGCTTTGCAAAAACATTGAAAGGTACCACAAACACATCTCCTGCCTCAAGTGGCCACAGACTCTAGAAAAGATGAGACGTGGGCATCAATCTGGAATGTGCATCAAAATTGAGTCCATGGAGAACAGGAACCTTCGTTTTGCTCACTAATTTATCCCCAGAATCCGGAATAGTGCCTGGTATACAGTTGTGTGGTCAATGAACATTTGATGAATGAATAAACAAATGAATGAATGATCAACTACTAAAAGACGGAAAGTACTAAGTATCCTCACAGGGGTAAATATCACTCTGTCTCCTGACTACAGTCAGAGAATGTGATAAGATAATCCCTATTTTTGCCAAGAATTTATTATTATTATTATCGGCAATAAAACAAAACAAAAACAATAATAAAATTGGTAGACAGCATGATGTCTTCCATGTTTGAGAAGAACCCAAAATTCTATGCTTATTTACAGCTAACAGGGGCTATATTCTCTTATTTGAGCAAATGTAGAACTACTGAGAAGAAACAGAAAGGAAAACACAGGAATGAGATTCTGGAATCTCTACTTCCTTAAGTATGCAAAAGACTTAATGGCATCATACATATTTCCTGGAGTAAATTACTTCTATTTTCTTCACTGCAAAGTATGTCAGAACTTCAAGCACAATGTTGAAAGATGAGTTATCAGATCAGAGAATGAGTCATGTCTAGGGAAGAAAGCAGAAACAGAAAGGAGGTCAACTTCTTTCAAGGGAATATACACAAAAGGAAGGAAATATTTAACAGAAACATCTCTAAAAATAATTTTCCCTCCAAAAATGTTCTTACAGTATCTCCAAAATAATTTGAAAACTTACCTTCAAGGCAAAAGGCAGTACAGTAGACTAGCTATTGCCTGTTTCTATTACATATGCACAATCCCATTTACTTTTAAAACAAAACCGCAGACTCTTACTATCAACTCCAGTTACTGTCGCATCATCCTTTGCATGTCTGTACTTTCTATTTTAAAAGGCACATTCAAATGCACCGACCTCGCTATTCTTCATAACATCTCTATGGGGCAGGGAGATGGAACAGATATTCCTGTTTGATAGATAAAGCATCTCAAACTCAGGGAATTAAGAGATTTTTCTCAAAGCCATGCAGTATTAGTAAGTAGCAAAGCTGGAATCCAACTCTGTCTTCTCACTCCAAGTCCAGTGTTCTTCCCATTCCATGGCACTGCCTCACATGGGGTTTGTTTAATCAAACAGTGGATTGCGCATCCATTCAACAAATACTTAAGCAACTACTTTGTGCCAAGCACAAAAGTATGGGGATGCATCAGTGTGCAAAATGTAGACCACGGCCCCAAAGAGTCTATGGTCTAGTGAACAAAATAAACAAGTTTTGGGGGGAAAAAACAACTCATGGTATAGTAAATATTAAAGTAGGGCTAAATTCCTACCATTATACAGGTGGAAAGGATAGGAAGTGGGGAGTGGCTGGGGACAGGGAGGAAGGATTTCAGGAAACTTAAAAAAAAATCAGAAGCTTAAAATATGAGTAGTAACCTGCTATACAAAGAACATAAAGAAGATTATTACAAGTGAAGTGGACAGTTTGTGCAAAGACTCAGGGTGGAGAGAGAACCAGGCGCCCCGAGAATGCTGCGAACAGTTTTGGCATGGCTGGATGCTGGAGGATATATGCTGTGGGGCAGCAGTGCGCAGTTGGTGGAGGGGAGATTACTGAAGAAAGACGAGACTTGGAGATGTAGGCAGGAGCCAGAACATGAAGCTATTTTTAAGGCCCTCGTCCTGAGGGAAATAGGGAGCCAATGTAGGGTTTTAAGCAGCGGAGTGTTGTGATCACACTCATGCTTTAGAAAGATCACTCTGGCTGCAGTGTGGGGAACAGATGGGGAAGGGACAACATTAGAATCAGGGAAAGCACTTATTACTATAGCAATAGTAAGAGCAATTTCTATAATGGTTTCTTTAGATACGGTAGATACCACAGGTAGATACTGAGACTGAACAGCCTCAGTGCATTTGATAATGCACACTTCATTACTTCTCAGTCTTCAAATGTTTTCAGTAGCTCAGGGTGCCCGATGCATTAAGTGATTGCATGGGGCAAAGATCCTGAGAGAGTAAAGCGCCACCATATCCTACTGTATAACCCTCGGTGCCCGATTAAATGATAAGGACAAATACGCTACTACCTAAAATAAATTTGATCATGATTTTGCCTTTGTATCTTCATATTTTCAAAAATTCATGTTTTCCATTTCAATTTGTCTGTATAAACTAATGACTTTGATGCATTCTTGGCTTTCATCTCTGAAAAATATCACTTGATCTACAAATTCCCAGTAACTAATCCCTCTGATGAGTAACTTCAAATCAGGTATCAGCAGGATCAATATGCATTCTAGTGGCATTTCTATAATATGTCAATGGAAATTCATTATTATCAAATTGTAGCATAATTAATTGAAAAGTTTCTATTCTATTATTAAAATGTTTTACAAATTAATTTCTAGGACATCTTATTAAATGGGGAACATGTTGGCTCCCTTGTGGCTATAAAATTTATTCAGAAATATGTATAATAGTAAGAATTATAATTTATATATTTTTATTATATTTTATCTCATGAGTATGACAGAGTAATGCATCATTTATCTAGAATGTTGAGAATATGTTCCACATATGAGAATTTTCCAGGTATTCGATCCATAGAATTCTGACCATTTGCAGTAGAAATATGTCTAAAATGTGTTAATTATGTCTCTGTTTTCTTAAGCAAACTATACCAAATACAATAAGCTCTCCTTAATAAACAACGTTCATAATTTAAAGCAAGGTAGGCCTACGTACTGTCGCTATTCCTTCTGCTAGTGAGCGCCTATGGATCATTGCTCATTGCCAGATCTTTAAGTGCTTAATAGAGTGGCTAGAAACAGAAGGCACTCAATAACATTCATTGCAAGAAAGGTCTCAGATGTTATTCTAAAGAACCAAAAGCATACTGGTCTTCTTATAATTTTTTATTGGTTGGTTTGCTGTGATTTGCTGCCATGCTTTTTGTTTTGTTTTTAATTTTTTTCCTTTTTGCTTTTTAACATCTAGAAGTGTGTCATGATAGTTCCACAGATGCTGCACAGACAAGTGCAAGGGCTTTGTGATCGTTACTTGCTTCTTAAAAGCGCTTTTAAATGTATGCCTCAATTTACAGCTATATTTCAAACTAGCCAGAAGTCTAAGTTTGGGCCAGACGTGCTGGCTAACACTGGTAATCCCAATACTTTGGGAGGCCAAGGCGGACAGATCACCTGAGATCAGGAGTTCCAGACCAGCCTGGCCAACATGGTGAAACCCCATCTCTACTAAAACTACAAAAAGTAGCCAGGTGTGGTGTGCGTGTCTGTAATCCCAGTTACTCAGGAGGCTGAGACAGGAGAATTGCTTGAATCTGGGAGGCGGAGGTTGCAGTGAGCCGAGATTGTGCCACTGTACTCCAGCCTAGGAGACAGAGTAAGACTCTGTCTCAGAACGAAAAGAAAAAGAAGTCTAAGTTTGAGTAAGTGGGGAACTTCTGTAATAAAGATAGTAGAATTTTCATTATTACTGAGATGGTGTGCCTTTGGTCAAACATCCAACATGCATGTATACAGAAATTACAGCTGTATTCTATGGACTAGTAACCTTGACTTGGCAACAAGACCACTGTAGTCCATTTTTAAAGTTTGATTGAGAACTCTGTAACCTCTCCATCTTTGCACACAATTCTAGAGGTAAAAAGCACTATATTTACAGAAGAAAAAAGCCAACCCGAGCCCAAATTTTCTGATTCCTACTCCACTATTCTCACTCTTCTAAATAAGAAAATTCTTGTTCTTGATACAATAATTAAGTCACTTTCTTCAACAAAACATTTTGACTTTTAGTCATTTTATGATTTAACATTATTTCTATTTGACTTTGTAGTACTTGCTTGAAACTATTCTTATCTACATCCTTAATTATTTCCTCTGCTTCAATAACCTGTATCTGCTGGATCTTTCTCTTCCTCTAGCCATTTCTTAGTATTCATCCTCACCATTCCTGTAGCTACAGAGCTGCCCTTTCCATTCCTGGAGACCTACTTCTTCCAGCCTTCTAAATCTATCTTCAAACTAATTTCCACAAGGTAGCCTGCCCTGAGTATATTCAAACCAGAGGACTTTGTGCTCTGAGAAAATAAGTATAAGCAACTGAAATCCTAAAATACCCCTAAAAAAAACAGGATACTTTCAGCCTTTATCCCTTCGTATGTAAGCTCCACTGCCAGCAGGGCACCTGTACATAAGTAGGCAGAAGTTTAGAGAACAGGCTTTGGTGTCTGCTAGACTTACCATCAAAGTCGCAGTTTCTCCATTTACTAGCTGTGTGCCCTAAGTCAGTGGTTCCCAACCTTTTTAGCACCAATGACTGGTTTCGTGGAAAATAATTTTTCCATGGACCAGAGTGGGGGTGTGGGGATGATTCAACTGCATTCCATTTATTGTGTGCTTTATTTCTATTATTATTACACTGTAACATATAATGAAATAATTATAGCACTCACCATAATGTAGAATCAGTGAGAGCCTTGAGCTCGTTTTCCTGCAACTAGACAGTTCCATCGGGGGTGATGGGAGACAGTGACAGATCATCAGGCATTAGATTCTCATAAGGAGCGCACAACCTAGATCCCTCAAATGCGCAGTTTACAATAGGGTTAGTGCCCCGACGGGAATCCAGTGCTGCTGCTCTGACAGGAGGTGGAGCTCAGGTGGCCCCAGGTTGGGAACTCCTGCTCTAAGGAAGTCACATAACCTACGACTCAGTTTTCTTGAATGAAAAATAAGGTTAGTAACAGCACCTCTCCTCATAGGACTATGAGGATATTACGTATAAAATACTGTTAGTACAGCACGGACATATAGTAAGTTAAAAAATAGTAATAGTACTTATTATTATTATTGTCATCCTTACTATTTCCTAGAAGATGACTACTCAAACTGGAACAATCAATATAATTATCTCAAAGACAGCCATGAGGAAAGAATAAAAATTTTCCTTGATTTACTGACATAAGCTCCACAGTGGGAGGCAGCATAGGCCAGCACTGCACACACAGGGCTGGGCTTCAGCCCGGGCTCCCCCGTGTGCTAGGTGTGTCACGTCAAGGCGGACCCTCATCTCAGTCTAAGCCTCACTTTTCTCATTAAACAAATGATATTATCAGGATTATGTGAGAAGCTCCACATAAGGCAACTGGCAATGTCCAGCCCAGATCACCATTTGAAAGGTTCCTAAACTGTCTAAATCCAGTTAACAGATTAACAACAGATTGTTAATCCTAGTTAACAATTAAATCTAGCTATTTAATTGTCAAATTTATTTTCAACAACTCTTCAACATATAAAGGCAAAGACGGGACAGTAAGATATAGAAGAACTTATTATAATGTGATGCTTGTACATTTAATCGTTCATCTGCTCTTCAAGTAATGGCCAGTAAGCGGTAGCTTCCTCTGTCTTCCTCCTCCTCCGCAAAGTGGCAGTTCTTCAGAAAAAGACTAATCAATATGAGTACTGGCTACTGCCTCCAAAATTCAAGAAAAAGATGACATGATTTTCTTGTTTTAATAAAATGGTTCCTATTTTTGTAGAAACAATTCAGGGTTTAAGCTCATGGGAATCTAACTGCATCTCTGATGGGCATCGTGGGAAAGCTGGAAAAGTGAGAAACAAAAGTGTAGGGTTGTGACATCTGGAGTGGCAGCCACTGGCCACGTGGGGCTAGTAAGCACTTGAAATATGGCTAGGTCGGATCAAGACATGCTGTAAGTGCAAAATACACAAAGGGGTGTGAAGACTTAGGAAAAAAATTTAAAATATGTCATTAATAATATGTTATATAAATCACGTGTTGAAATAATACTATTTTCTATACATTGGGTTAAATAAACTATGTTATTAAAATTAATTTCACCTGTTTCCTTTTGCTTTTTTGGTTTTTTTTAATTGAGACAGAGTTTTGCCTGTTGCCCAGCTCACTGCAACCTCCGCCTCCTGGGTTCATGCAATTCTCCTGTCTCAGCCTCCTGAGTAGCTGTGACTACAGTTGTGCGCCATCATGCCTGGCTAATTTTTTTGTATTTTTAGCAGAGACAAGGTTTCCGCACGTTGGCCAGGCTGGTCTCGAACTCCTGACCTCAAATGATCTGCCCGCCTCAGCCTCCTAAAGTGTTGGAATTACAGCTGTGAGCCACCGCGCCTGGCCCCCTTTTACTTTTTAAAATGTGGTTATTTGAAAATTTTAAATGACATGTGTAGTTTACATTTTGTGGCTCCCTCTGTATTTCTATTGGACAGCACTGGTCCGAGTGCCACTCCCTTGTCTACCACCCTATAGCAAAGCAGCATTTTAAATCCTGATTCCACAAATAAAAATAACCAGGTGCCCAAAACTACTAAACATAAGTGCCTCAGGAAGATATCAAAACTCATAATTTTCAAAAACTATTAAAATGACCCTTTTTAACCTGGATAAATTTCTCATTTAATTCAGCCACTCACCTATTATTTGAAAGGAGAAACAAAGGAGAAGAATTCTGATAGAACACTAAGAACAACAGAAGCTGAAGTAGTCACCACAATATACCAAAACGATCCTTGTTTTTTTGTTTTTTTTTTTTTTTGCAAATCTGATTTGGTTTGAAGCAACTCCCAAAATACATATTCACATTTAAAATTAAATTACAAAGCATTATGAAAAAGTTAATCCATACAGCCAAGCTGGCAAATTATTTTAAAAATGTTCGGTTATGTACCTGGGTCGCAGACTCCTTCCTAATAAGTGAATGTAAATAAAATTGGAAAATCTTCATCATTGGATAGTCTTTCTATAATTTTTAAATGGCGAATAGATTCTCTGAAATGTTTCCCCATGGATTTCTTTACTCAATCTCTAGTAATCATCCTTGTATCATTCATTACTTGTTTCTAGTAAGAAACGACTAGTTTCAAAGTTCATCGAGAGAACCTTGCAGTCTTATTAGCCTGTCAATCAATGTGTCAGCCAGTTTAGGAAGCTATCCCACTGCCTGGGGAGTTAATCTGTTGCCTTTGTAGTTTTTGCTTATTCCCAAACATTTTCTGCACCTTGAGGAATACAAATAAGCCAGTGAATGGTTTCAAACTTTTATAAAAATTGCTGGAGTTGATTTGTTGAAGGAAATGTAATTTGAGAACCCAGAGAGCGGGGGGTGGGTGGGGTGGGAAAGCTAGGACCACACATAGTAAGTCTTCATGAGAATCACAATTCCAGTCGTTATCGTTACAAGACGGTTATTTATAGAAAACCTCACCAGTAGAAACTGCTTGACATAATTATAATTTATAGGCACCTCCAAGTGTATTTACAGAAAAATTAGCACATTATGAGTGCTAAACTTCTCGACTTCCAGAGCTTACTGCCCATGAGTTGCTCTATTTCTTCCTAACACAGGAAAGAATACACATAAAAGGGAGGAATATTGCCATATCGTGGGTTGAAGGAAAATAAAATCTAGTGCAGAGTCTGACTTCGGGGCCCATACTTCAAATCTGTGCCAATAATTCCTGGCAGGAGATTGTCTAAAATGTTTATACAGGAGAGCAACCACAATACCATCCTATTCTATGAAATCTCATTCAAAGAGTCATGCTTTAAAAGGCGTCTGACTTCAATGAACTGACTGGCAATCTAGTTATGTAATTGTCAAATTTGTTTTCTAGAATAAACACATAATTTAAAATAAATAGAATTATCACATAAAGGCAAAGTTGGGACAGTAAGATATGGAAGAACTTGGAACATGACTCTGGCACAGCTGTCTGGCTACTCTTGAAGTCTGGTCAAAGATGCTTCCCCACCCCACACTCCCATTTTAGAGAAATGACTAAACGAAAATTGAAAGTTACCAACCTATCTACTCTTTCCATGAGCCATCTGTGTTCTAATGAAAGTGAAGTTGCGGGGCAGGGCGGGATGGAGTAGGGTGTTGCAGAGATACAATAACGAATAATGATGAGATACAATAACGATGATACAATACTGATGAGATACAATAACGAATAACCCCTGTATGATAGTTTGCAGCAGTCCTACTACAAATTAATTCAGTTCAGTTTTTCCCCAAGTGTATTCCTAAAAACCTGATTCCTGGAAGATGTGTGGAGATTTGATAGAAAAGCTTCCGTAAGTCATATAAATTTGGGAAACCCTGAAACCTAAATTCCTTTCTAAGAGACTCACAGTGTGCACTAACATATTAAAAGTGCTGAGAAGCCCTTGCTGTCAAGAAACCTGGTTTAGCCTGTTGAATACAACTTTCCAAAAGAAACTGGAGACAGAAGTTATTTTTCACAACATCCACCATCAGAGGCAATATAGTGTAATGGATAAAATCATAGGTGGGAGCCTAACTGCCTCAGCTTAAGTGCCTACTGCACCACTTAGTAGCACTGTGACCTGGGTCAAGGTACTAACCTCTGAATACCTCAGTTTTCTTATCTGTCAAACGGGGTTTATGGCAGAATCTACCTGGAAGGGTTATGTGGGGATTAAGTGAGTTAGGGTATAGAATGTGCCTATCACAGGGTAAGCAGCGTGTATGCGGGAGGTTATCTTCACTACCCCTCCCAGAAGTAGTTCCAAGAAGCAGGGTAACTGGGTGCCATGGCTGACGCCTGCAATCCCAGCACTTTGGGAGGCCGAGGCGGGTGATCACTTGAGCCCAGTCAGGAGCTTGAGATCAGCCTGGCCAATATGGTGAAATCTCGTCTCCACTAAAATCACAAAAATTAGCCGAGTGTGACAGTGCATGCCTGTAATCCCAACTACTCGGGAGGGAGAGGCAGGAGAATCACTTGAACCCGGGAGGCGGAGGTTGCAGTAAGCTGAGATCACGCCACGGCACTCCAGCCTGGGCAACAGAGTGAGACTCCAGCAAAAAAAAAAAAAAGTTCCAAGAAGTGAACTTGGTAATTACTGTTTGCAAGCTAAAGAACCTTTGTGTTTGTGTTTTGTTTGTTTCAAGAACCAGTAACCGTGTGCCAAAATCCAAAATTAATTTTTTTTTCCTTTCCAAAACAGGCTGTGAAAGTCTTGCACTGAAGGATTTTAATGGGGTTTCTCAGACAAGTCATATCATCAATGAGAACAAAGAAGTATAACGTGGGATGCAGGAAGAGCACTAGACTCAGTGAAAGGAAATTCACTCCACTTTTTGCTGTCACTCACCCACTGTTGGTACTAGGCAAATCACTTAGCTTCTCTCAATGTTCTCACACATTAGAAGTGTTGGGCTAGATGGGAGTTTCATTAAGTCATTTAAGATGATCATGAGTCACAGAAAGTTTATAACTTTATATACTATTTTCTAGATTTTACACACACACACACGTATGTGTATATGTAATTACATACACCTTGTCTGGTATGTTGTAAGATACTTGTGAAAAAGGATCACGGACTCTTTATTTGGAAAATGTACATAATGCCTAGTGTAGCTAGAACAGAACATGTGCTCAATAAATGTTGACTGAACACCTGTTTAACAGCAATCAACTTGTTATCCCTTCATTCAAGAAAATTAAAGACTTGTACCACATAAGACACTTTACTAGGCACAACTAAATTTACATATTTCTGGGAAGCTATTGGTTCTACCTGTAAGAAGTTTGCAATTTAATTTGTGATACGACTGTCAAATGATGACACTGATCGTTGCAGTTTCTTTTTACTGCCTTTCAGTTTGAATCCCATAGTTCAGGTGAGTTTTATGTTACTATTTTACAAAGCAGCACCATGCTGGTAGCATTATTATATAAATAAATTTGGTAATTATGATGGAAGAGATGGCAAAATCAGTATACTATAACCAAAGCAAGGCTACTCCATCAATTTTACATAAAATTTTAGATTAATAAGAAGTTATTAGATAATTAATATGAAGTTATTAGATAAGAAGTTATTAATAAGAAGAATTCCTTAACAAGTGGGAGAAAAAAGTACATTTTGCAGATGATTTTAAAATGCAGGTCATCAACTTCCATTTACTAGAAGAAATCACTTACCATTTTTCCTTCAAAATATAGTTGTATATTGCCTCATCCAGATTTAAAAAAAAAAGACCAAAATTGATGATCTTGATATACAGCATAGGAGTAAATCAACATCTTCTATAACTGCTAATCTAATTTCAGTTCTTTGTATTTACCGACAAAAGCATGCCACAAATCACAGACATTCTCTGTAAACTCAAAACATCCCAAAACATCCAGCCTTAATCAAACATAACCTATTTGATCCGGGCAGTTCTGAAACAAGGCATGTCAATACAGTACTCATTTACTTTGTGTCTTTAATCTCTGTGAACAGTGTGCAGAAACTTTTGTGGATTATTTACGAGATCTTTAAAACCTCAAAATAATTGTGCATTTTCATCATGTTTCCTGGTGATAGCTTCTTAATAGCTCCTCCTCTATTGGCGTCTCTTTGTCAGAAATGTAATGTAGTAAAATTTTCAAGGAAAACTGTGGTAGACAAGAGCCCGCATAAGTGGTATGTACGAATTGGCCACACAGAGTATTAGCAGGGATATCTTTGGTTTGCAGAGGAGAAAGTTACATTTTAATCGGTCTTAGAAAACAAGAAAGTCCTCATTTCTTGCTTCACTGTATGTATACTGTTCTTTTTGTAAATCGTACTTGGGTTTGCAGGTGTCTGCCCAAAGGCAGGTCACTGAAAGTCAATGAAAATCAGGTCAACCTCAGCAGCAGAAATTCACCTGCAGATTGTGGCAGGCAAATGTGTATTTTAAAGAGCACTATTCCTACTGAAACAATCAAACCGGACTTAACAAAATGAACAGAGATCCAAAACAACAAAAGCAACCAACAGCATCTATTCTAACATTGCAAATTTCTTAGATATTACAGATGTCACCCAACAGTGCATGCATTTGCTTCCCATATGTGAACAAAACTGAGGCATCACAAGATAAATTTGAATGGAACGTTAACCTTCACTTTAAATTTTTTTCTTTCCTAGCTGACGACACAATTTTAGTATTATCATAATGGAGCTTCTGGCTGGAAAAAATTAAATTAATGGATGGATTTTAAAAAGCTTAGAAACTTAAAAAAAAATAAACAACTTTCAAATATCTATACTTGATGGTGTCAAGAGCCAAGATGAATGTATTTCAATTGCAACTTCCAAACTAAACTCACAAATTACTACCATTATGCTAAGTGTTAGCTACCCCACTGTGCAGTTTTGCTTTGTGAATTTTTACCTTCCTCTATGAACACTTTTAGCCACTGATCGCACAGCCTTTCAATGTTTTCTGCCTTTTCCTTTAAATAAACTGGCTCTGGCTCCTTCCATCTGGTTCCCCTTCCGTCAGCAACCCTGCACCTGTTCACACCTCCTCTCCTGTTGGATTCCACTGAACATTTCCTCCTCTGCCAGGGCTATTCTGGCACTCGCAACCTTTCTGTCATTCAATCCATCTGTCAGAAGTGAACTTTGTTTACCGCAAGCTTCTGCTTTCTTCTTCAAGAAGCAAAGCCCCTCAAGGTCATTGTCAAATGAACTGTCGGCATGGATTTAAATCCTCTACTGCTAACCAGCAGAAGATGAAGTTCTGTTGTGTAATGTACTTGTGAAAATTACTTTTGGGTTCAGGAAGACAATAATTTGGAGTCAAAGTAGTAAGACATGGTGTTTTAATGATCATTTGTAAAACCAGACAGCTGATAAGTATTTTCTTCATGTGTGTCTGCACTTCTCATTATATTGAATGTGAACTATATGTATAAGAAGCAAAATAAAAGTTTTAAAGTGAAATCGAAATATCATAAACAAGTTTACACTATGTAAAAATTGCATCAGACTAGATAGCATTAACTTGAGGAATAAATATTTTCACTAATGAATTAGCCAAGGGAGAGAGTATTCCAATTAAGAAATTTTACACTGAAAGGCTTAAAATGTACAAATATGTACCATTTCAATTATAAGCTATATATTAACACACAGCTCCATTACTGCTTTGAAAAACTTAACCCATAATATACAAATCAATTCATGTATATTATAAATTCCATCATTTAAAAAACAAAGTTCCATTTCAATAAAGTTTAAATATATGCTGCCAAACAGACACATAATCTATCTAAAGAAACAGAAGTTGTATCAATAGTCTAGTTCTGTGAAAAAAATAAACTCATAGAAATTAGGTGAAAATTACACTCTCAATTGAATTTATTTTGTGGCAACGATAGCTATCAAGTATTTACTCTCCCTTCATAAATCAGACACGAAATCACTCAATGTTGAATTATTTACTAGTATTTTAGATATCATATTCTTTAGGAAAAGGGCAAACCAATGACTCAATTCAAATTTCTTATCAGAAAATGGAAGATCATTTTTTAGGAGAAAATACATGGCAAAAAGTAACACCGTTATAAATGTGAACTTAAATGTGAACCTAAATGGCACTTCATTCACAAGGCTGCTTTTATATTTTGAAAGATTATCCTAAGATTTAATCTTATGGCAGATGCTTGTATCAAGTAAAATCAAACGAGTCTGTAAAATTTTCTAAATTTCTAGAAAAAATAAAAATTAAATATTTTTTATTGATATAAAATTGAATGTCAATTTTATTAACAAAAGCAGTGGAGAAAACATGGAATTTAAAATTTAAATCTTAAAGTTCTGATTAAACATTTATAATTTATAAAAAGGATTTTATCAAAGCAGTTTTTCCGACATATTTTTAAAAATTGTGAGGCTAAATTAAAAACAAAACCAAAACCAAAAGGATAGGTTAAAATCTAAGTACTGAGACATGCTTCTTAGCTATAATTTCAATTTTATTGCTGACTTGCAAAATACCCAGTGTCATATAAATCATTCTCATGTAATATACAATGTAATTTAATATATGGATTTTATACTCAAAATATGAATTCTAGGGGGTGTTTTCTTCTTCATCTTCCTAAAACATCATTTCTAAATAATTTCTCTTCATGTGGAGGAAATTTCAAAAATATTGCTTAAGTTTACCCAGCAAGTTTGTTAAAGCTTTTCTGGATATTTTTTCCTTTAGTGTAATCTGTGCTTGACAGTAGTTGGGTCACCTGGATCCCTGCTTCTGAATAGCATTGAAAGAATCCTGGTAATTTGATCACTTCCATGGTCTGATTTGCTATATAAAAGAAAGAAGCATTTGCAAGATGCTAGTTTAATAGAGGCTGCTTAAATCACCGTGAAGGAACTCTTCAACTCTGAGTAAACTGCGTTTCAAAAACACACGAGTAGCCTTCTTTTGGATAATTTGTACGATACGAACATAAACAAATGAAAAACAATCAGTTTTAACATCACTTCCAGTCACACACAGACGCATAAATGCGATACACACATACACTTTTCTCTTCCATAAACACGCAAGAAAAAGAAAAGGGAAACGAAATCATTACTTTTATAAATGGACTGATTTAGGAATTCAGAGAATATTGTTAATATTTACCTGCTTCATGCGTAATTGCTTATCTTATCTTTCAAACAGAAAAACTAGGAAAAAGTTTAGATAGTTTGATACTAACACCGGAAACACAAATTTTACAGGGGAAAAAAAAAAAAAAAAGAAAAAGAGGCATTGAAGCAATGTTGCCAGGTTACACTACCGAAGAGTAGAGCCGTTTCTAAGGGCACTGCTAGGTGAAGACGAAGAGCTGATGTCACTCACATTCTTTAATATCAGTTTTCCTAAAACAGCATATGGACGTAGGATGGAAGGTAAAATATTTAAACTCCTTAATAAAGAACTGACCTTAATTTATCTACATTCTGAATGAGACTTGCAGTTCCGCTTTTCTAAGAACTGCAAATGATGAAAATACTGCAATTATCTCTGGTTTATTTTTTTTCTGCCTATATATTTATGAAGTCTTTTAACAACAGAGGATATTCATTTTTCCACCCCCTTCCTCAATTACCTTAAGGCAAGACCTTCTTTCAGATGTGGAAATATTTTCAGGGCTGCAGGACAAAGAACTGGGATATTTTCATAGAGTTGATCAAGGGGGAAAATGGATTTGCGAGATTCTGTTAAGAGTAAGAAGAGACTAAATGACAACTTTAAATCTGCCACAATCATTTACTAATGTGCTGCTATATCAAATAAGTCTAATTTTTTGACAGCACCAAATTAGATTTATTGCAGAAACTGCTGCATAAATAGCATATGGCTGTGTTATACCACCTATTTCAAATCCTGTAAGGTTCCCCTCCCCCTCCCAAATGAATGAATTGAGCCAAGCTATAAACCTTCTGTAGAAAAAGAAATAGACAAGTTCAAAGGCAGATGTAGGAGATCTGCATTTCTTTGTTAAAGTCATCATTTTAATAAAATGTCCCAACTCTATACTTCAAGAACCATGACTCCTTAATAAGCTATCAAATTTTAACAGGTCAGTTTTCTCTTTTATTTGCAGAATGATTTGGTTTGATTTTTGTTTTAAGGTTTTTGGCTCTGAATTATGCTTATATTTTGATGTTCAACTGACAGTTCCATGGGGGAAAAAAGAAGGGCAAGTGACTGAATCAAACACAGCTTAAATGAGCTTATGAAAAATTATTAAGTAGGAATGCATGTATCACATGGTTCTTTTTAGTTTTTCATTTTGTGAAAGACATATGTGGAGGAAAGCATATCAAAAAACCTTTTCTAATTTTAACTATAGCTTTGATACTGCAAACTCTTTGATGCATAAAATGTATAAAGTGATCATTCCATGTGCCACACTGTCTACGTTAGATTGGCAGAACCATACAAATAGCAAAAATCAAGGTTCCATGGTAGCTGGGACTGAAAACTCACAGGACAAATTCAGAGATGGACAATTCTTCCTTTCTCAGTCACTACCCCAATGCCCACCCCCACCCTCCAAGTTTGACACAATTCAACTCAATTTTCCTTTTTGAACAAAGTTTCCGTTCTTCTGTAGATGGGAAAGACATTGCAAGGTCTTATCTCAGACCAATGGGCACACCACTGCAAACATCATGGCACTCGGCTACCCCGCAGACTCCCTCGCTGTGGTCAGTCTTCCCAGCTGCCCTATCTGTTACTGTCTGATTAGTTCTGCTAAGGAGCCCCTCCCCTGCCAGCTTTCGGTGCCATCTGTTCTACACAAGATGGCTGCTGCCCAGCAACCTAACACTGCCCTCCTACCTGGCACCCGGCTACCATCCTTACCCCAAAGTGCTAACACAGGTTCTCACTGCTGGCAGAGTCAGGATTTCATTACTACTACTTTGACAAGTGCAGGGTTGTTTGTAATTTCTCTTTTATCCTGATTTTGATTGTACAACCACCTCCCACTGATTCAGTTTGCTTCAGTTTTGTTGCTCACAGATTTTACTCTCCACATTAATCTCCCTCTGGCATGTTACTGCATCTGTTCCCTTTTTTATTATTAATTTTCAAATTCCCACCATTTTTGACAAAAAGGAGGTAATCTACACTCTGTTTCTGCCCATTTCATTTTCTTTAATTTGGAAGATAAGTATGAAAGCATGCCAAAGAAGTTAATTCTCCGTTAACAGTTTATTTTCTGGCATCCCTCAGCCTTTGTATATGAAAAACAGATAGGAATAAATGTTGACTGAATCACAACAACATAGTCGCAACCATTCCTGCATTTAATGAAAAGCAAACATATGAAACAGCATCTAAAAAGTTTATTAGTTACATGAGTTGTCTCATGCTGCCATTCTTTTTCCCACTTTTAACAGATAATTCTTTGTGCAAATCAGTTTGAGTGCAGGATCTGAATTGGGGTTCCTCCACAGTTCTGACTTGGTCTCGACGTTCACTGTAGATGGATTTTATCATTCCTTAATATCATTACCATCTTTCCTCAAACCAAACATCGTTAACTAATTCAATAGTGAATGATTCCGAATAAATGCCTGACTTCAGAAATAGGTTAAGAATAGAGAGCTGCCATCAGTGCCACAAAGCAGAACTGAAAGAGCCCCCAGGTTACAGAGCTGCTTCCATTAGATATCAAAATATAAGAGCCCCCAGGTTACAGAGCTGCTTCCATTAGATATTGTTTTGACAAAGAGTTAATATCAGGAATGGCAAGAGAGTTTGCCCTCTAAAGACAAAGAGGATCATTTAAGATGTAGAAAGTCAGAAATAATATATTTAACAATATATTACTCTGTGCCCCAAATTTTTCAGCACCATAGCCTTGCCATAAAGAGCTTCAGTCAGGTGATCATGCCCTTAGTTGCTCTAAAGTTTTCTAGACTGATCAATACACTGACTACTCATTTTTTACCTGAACTCATATTAAAAGCATTGGAGTGCCTGAAAAGAAAAACAATACTTCAGATTTACAAAACGTTGAATGAGTTAAAAAGGTTTTGCATACTCATATATATCCTCATAAAATCACAGTTAAGGTCTGTAGGAAATCAAGTACAATAGGGGATTTTCCCCAAGGTGACAAAAAATAATCAGAAATAGAACTAGGACAAGGGTCAAGATCAAGCAACGTCCAGCCTGGTGAACCACACTTCAGATGAGGCACTGGGCAAAGGGCAAATCTGGAACACTGCCCAAACCACTGCCCAAACCCACGGTGAATGCTTCACCTTGATCACCTATCACCCCCATCTCCTGCATACATCCCAATAGAGACTTGCTCTTTATTTTGTTTACCTCTTTTGTTCATAATGGTTCTAATGGTTATTTCCTCAACACTGGGTTCATTCTTTTGGTGAATCTCCTGGTCAGGAATAGGCTTATTGAAGTTAGACACAGGAAAGGTGTCAAAGGGATGCCCTGTTTATTCACGGGCGCCCACCCTGGAGAAGGAACCCCGTTGATACTCTGAAACCCAAGCAGCCTGTGGCTCTCCCTCCCTACCCACCATGGCTTGGTCAAGGCAGGAGATGCTCAGCCCTATCACAGGCAACCCTGCCTGCTGGGGAGAGGCCACATAGAGCCAAGGTGGAATAGAGTCTTAGCTCAGCTAGATGGCAAGCTGCTTCCAAACGTTTTCTGACCTGTTTGGTGCCTACTCTGAGCTCCCGAGATTGACTGCATCCTTTGCTTGGCGGCTCTAACAGAGTTGCAGCATAATAACAATGTGTTTACTTGAAGCGGGCCCTGGTCTCCCATGAGACATGGCTTGGGAGAGGGCACTGAGGAGACTGAATATTCCCCAAGCCTCTCACTTGCTCAGGATCCTTAAAATGAGTTTTAATTCCAAGATGTATCAATCAACAAACCACCACATACTTTGTGGGTATTACGGAAACATTAAGGGAAGTAATGCCGAATAACTGATGTAAAGAACACGTTCACTAGGAGGAGGTGTTTGAGAAGAAACTAAGTATCAAAGCCGGGCACAGTGGCACACACGTGTCATCCCAGCTACTTGAAAGGCTCAGGCGGGAGGTTCGCCTTGAGCCCAGGAGTTGGAAGCCAGGCTGGGCAATACAGCGAGACTGCGCCTCTAAAATATATATATATAAGTATGTTAATTAATTTTAGAAATTCACCAAAAGAAATTAAACATCAAGTTGATGGGCTTTTGCTATATTCCTTTTACTTCAAAATAATATTGGAGAGCAGAACTTTCTTTTAGAGATATACTCTGGCTTAGGGCTACTATGAGAACAATTCTCTGTTTTTGCTTTTTCTTTCCTATTTTCATTGAACCTGATGCTCATTGTTGTTGAGTCAGGCAAGTGGTGTGGGCAATACATTCTCGGCTTCCTCTGGGCTTCTTCAGGAAATGAGTTGGCTGCCGCTGCCACCATGCTCCAGGCTGTGGGCCTATGTGGCAGGGGAGACGAGTGCATCCCCAGTGGAGATTTTCATTGCATTCACATTTGGGCTTCACAGAACTGAGAGGAGCGAGCCAGGGAACGTTAAGCAGAACCTGCAGACACACATTTCCTGGCAGTGCCTGACTTTCGAACCTCTCCCGCCCCGGGCCACACTGAGACCAGGGTTCTTAGCCCTTCAAACAGGTGGAGCAGAGCAGGCTCAGGCGGTGCGGCGTCCACCAGAGCAAAATGAAATGCCTTTTCTTTCCTGGCTCTCTGACAGCCTGTTTTATCTGATACCGGGTGGGGGAAGGAAAAGAGGACGCAATTTAAAACAGCACCAAGGCCATCTATTTCAAGCCTTGAAGATGTTGGTTGCACATATATCCATTTAAAATTATTTTTGACACATTCTCTGCTTAATTTATTCATGAAAGGAGTACAAGAAAAAAACTGAGCTTAACTTTGAAATGGAAACTTTAAGCTAAAAATTCTTGAATAAAACTCAGGAGAAAAAAAAAAGATAAAAGTTCACTGTAAAATAGCAAGAATATATATCAATGTTATAATATCCTCTTCAAATAAACAGAGAATGAGTTTGGCTTTTTGACTTAAGTTTGTTGTTATCTTAAGATGAGTGCAGTTCCCCACCGCCCCCCCCCTTTTTTTTTTTTACATTTTCCCAACAATAAAGAGCAGAGGCAACTTTATTCAATGTTTATAGAAAATCTGCTAAACACTCAGTGCCTAACTTGGGGCTGGGGGCACAGAGATGAAAGAGCCCTGGTTCCTGGTCTGGGTGCTGAGATTGTACAACACCGAAAGTATTTCTATCTAAGTTTGAAACAAGCTTTGGCCCTTCATCCCCTGCCCACTCTCCTCCCTCCTGGATGCCCAACCTCAAGCTTCACCTTCAGAGGCTCGGCTTCCTCATCTATAGAGGATTGTTTTTTCTTAGGTTTGCTGGAAGCAGTGAGAAGCATAGCATCTCAAGCTTCTTGTGGTAAATGATCAGCATATTTGTTTTAATTTCGAATCTTTTGCAAATAGTTTTCTAAAACACAATAAAAATGAATTACTAGAAAAAATTTAAAAGATACCAGAACAAAAAAAGCTCACTGATCATGCACTTGAAAATTGTAGCAATTAAAAATTGATATAAAATTTGCCAAAGACTTCTATAGATTTCAGTACTTATCTTGTCATAGACACTAACAAGCAGCCCATCATGGGCCACAGCTGGAACAGCACTACTGCAGAGACCAAGCACAGTATATGTGCATGCTGGAGATTTAGCCGTGCATCTTTCTTTTTATATTCTAAGAGTTTTCTAAGTAAAACAACAAGGAGAGCCTGTTGTGAAGAACTGATGATGTCTCTTTGGATCTATCACATGTTGACAGTGGAGAGTATCACGTTCCAATGTACATGGACAAAAATGTGCTCTTCGCTCCCCTCTCTCCACTTCAAACCATTTCTTAGATGAAAAATCAGGGATTGCATTTTTATTCATTTATTATCATTATTATTATTATTATTATTATTGAGACGGAGTCTCACTCTGTTGTCCAGGCTGGAGTGCGATGGCAATCAAAGCTCACTGCAGCCTTAAACTCCCAGGCTCGAGCAGTCTTCCCAAGTAGCCAGGACTCAGGCACACACCACCATGTAGCCTCCCCAATAGCTAGGACTGCAGGCATGCACCACCATGCCTGGCCAATTTTTTTAATTTTTTTTTTTTTTTTGGTAGAGCTGGGGTCTTGATATGTTGCTCAGGCTGGTCTTGAACTGCTGGCCTCAAGTGATCCACCCACCTTGGCCTCCCAAAATGCTAGGATTACAGGCGTGAGCCACGGCACCTGACCAGGGATTATATTTTTAAAAAGACAACAAGGGGCAACAGTGCAGACATTTGGTGTTTTACTCACCCAGGACCCCTGACACCCTTCCCCTAGTAAGAGCACCTCCCCTTACTTAGTACAACTTTCTTTCCTTATTCTATGTGGTTTTGAAGGGGCTACCAGCCACAGCACCCAAAAGTGCGTGGGTGCGCCCAAGGATCATCCTAACCAAAGGTTTTGAAATTGGAAGTGAAGGAGCCAGGAAGTCACATTCTTACAGTTTGAGATCAAGGGTATTTCCTTTATCATCAATTTCAGAATGAAGGATGTTTTACTCCATGGTATGGAAGAATCTGAAAGAATTAGCAAAATTCAGATAGAAATTGAGCCCTGTTCTGGAAAGTGAGAATATGATAGCATGCTGGCTCCAGGAAACACTGAGGCCAGCTGCACCTGGATTGTACATGGTCTCATTATAAAAATTTATCACTTTATCCTTTTTGGATTTCAATTAACCCTAAAAGTCCTGACTTGTATTGACAGGTTGGGAAGTCAAACAATTAACTTCAACAAAATATCTGTACTAGAGGCCGGGCACAGTGGCTCACACCTGTAATCCTAGCACTTTGGGAGGCTGAGGCAGGCAGATCGCCAGAGGTCAGGAGTTCGAGACCAGCCTGGCCACCACGGTGAAACCCTGTCTCTATTAAAAATACAAAACTTAGCTGGGCATGGTGCTGCCTACCTGTAATCCCAGCTACTTGGGAGGCTGACACACGAGAATTGCTTGGACCTGGGAGGCAGAGGTTGCAGTGAGCTGAGACCACACCACTACACTGCAGGCTGGGCAACACAGCAAGACTCTTGCTTCAAATTAAAAAAAAAAAAAAAAATCTGTACTAGTTACTATGTGGAAACTGAAAGCCCTGGCAAGGCAGCCTCTATCACTCTCCCCACATGATCTATCCATCGTAATAGGGTGACCTAGTGACTCCTCTCCTGTACCCTTTTCTCACTTTCAAAAAGATACAAATCCTATAGGTCCAGCTGCTGTCTCTCTAGGTCACAGGCCAGATCTTCCCATTTGGATCACAAAAGTAGGTCACAGTATAATACCTGTTTGGTGGACTCTCACTTAGATTCCTGCTCTGAGAAATTCTTTGAAGTACATATACATTAGTAAAAAGATCATTTATATAAAAGGAGAAATAAGAATTTTTAAGATTTTGTACTTAGGGCAATCCGAGTTCTAAATTCTCTGGATAATAAACAAAAGAAAGCTTCCTGCAGTAGTTCCCCTAAAGATCAGATACAAGAAAAAAAAAATGCAGGATTAAAAAAAATGTGTTTCAGTACATGGGCAAAAGGTATGGAAAAGAATGTCTCAGTAAGCAGTTAATAAGAGTCACATAAATGTTAAGAAGTGGTTGCTTTCTTCAGTCATATCGTAAATTAACTCGACCACGTGTGTGTAAATGGTAGTCGTATGAGAGGAATTTGAATCCTATAGCTCTTTATCTATTTGGACATGTCAAAAACAAATACTTGAAAATTTTCTACTTTTTAATAAAAGCCTCTCTCTCTTCTTGCGTGAAAATTAAGTAAGGAAGTAAAGGAGAATGACAATTGCATTATAACATGTTTAAATGACAATGGCAAATAATAGGCCAAAGGAAACTATGTTTCTTAGGAAAAATTCAAGCCAAAATTCACCGTCATGCATCACGCATAAGGGAGCAGCTAACACTTCTTTCCATTCTTCTTCCTTTCTTTCCTTCTTCCTTTCCTTTCCTTTCCTTTCTTTCTTTCTTTTCTTTCTTTCTTTCTCTTTCTTTCTTTTTCTTTCTCCCTCTCTCTCTCTCTTTCTTTTTTGAAATGGAGTCTCACTCTATCGCCCAGGCTGGAGTGCAGTGGTGCAATCTCAGCTCACTGCAACCTCCGCCTCCCGGGTTCAAGAGATTCTCCTGCCTCAGCCTCCCGAGTGGCTGGGACTACGAACGCGGACCATTATGCGCAGCTAACTTTTTGTGTTTTTACTGGAGATGGGTTTTCACCATGTTAGCCAGGATGGTCTCGATCTCCTGACCTCGTGATCTGCCCGTCTCGGCCTCCCAATGTGCTGGGATTGATTACAGGCGTGAGCCACCATGCCCGGCCAGAAGCAGCTAACATTTATTTCTATTATAAATTAATGTTACTGATTTTCTAAGTTGTCTTTTTCAGAACAATTGCATTAATCCATTTCTCTAGTAATTTACATAGAATCACAGCTTAATGGATAAGGGTACAAGCTTTGCAGGCAAATTACTGGGGTTCAAAATCTGCTTCGATAATATATCAGCTGTGTAACCTTAGATGATTCCTTTCCTTCTCTGTGCCTTAGTTGCCTCAGCTGTAAATTAGAGAAAATAAGAATCTGTACCTTATAGAGCTATTGATAGGATTATATGAGAAGCTCTCAGCTTGGTTCCTGGAATAGTAGAGGCTCAGCAAATGTTAGCCACTGCTGTTAGCTATAACTCTACTATTTTTTAAAGAGTTGCTACATGTAGCATGGTACCACACAGATACTAAGATCAATATATTGTTGTTGTTGTTGTTTTTGAGACGGAGTTTCACTCGTTGCCCAGGCTGGAGTGCAATGGTGCGAACTCAGCTCACTGCAACCTCTGCCTCCCGGGCTCAAGCGCTTCTCGAGCCTCAGCCTCCCGAGTAGCTGGGATTACAGGCTTGTGCCACCATGCCCGGCTAATGTTGCATTTTTAGTACAGACGGGGTTTCTCCATGTTGGTCAGGCTGGTCTCAAACTCTTGACCTCACGTGATCCGCCCGCCTCGGCCTCCCAAAGTGCTGGGATTACTGGCGTGAGCCACCATGCCTGGCCTAAGATGAATATATTCTTACTCCGAGGTGATACCGTTAAGGTGTCTGTATGATCATTGTGTGTCCTGTATTTAACTTACTCTTATGCGTACATGCGCACCTCCCAAATCCCATCAATTCCCCTACATGGAATGCCCTTCATTCCCATTTTCCTACATCCAAATCCTACCAAAATCAGTAAGAAGTAATCTGTTTCTCTCCCTGTAATCCTTTTCTAGAACCTCCCTTCTAGATCTTATCATTTATCTTACCAACTACATGTGTATTTTCTTTTTCTTTCTTTTTTCTTTAACTTTAGAGACAAAGTCTTGCTCTGTTGCCCAGGCTGGAGTGCAGCGGTGCCATCACAGCTTACTGCAGCCTTGACCTCCTGGGCTCAAGCCATCCTCCCACCTCAGCCTCCAGAGCAGCTGGGACTACAGGCACGCACCACCATGCCCAGCTAATGTTTGTATTTTTTGTGGAGATGGGGTTTTGCCACATTGCCCAAGCTGGTCTCAAACTCCTGGGGTTCAAGTGACCTGCCCACCTCAGCCTCCCAAAGTCCTGGGATTACAGGCGTGAGCCACCACACCCGATCTACTCATGTCTTGTCTTCTCCTCCCCGCTAGCCTGTAAGCTTCTGAAGGGCAGTAGCTGAGTCCACTTTATATTTCTATCTCCCATCATCCCTAGCACAGCGTCTTACGACAGAAAATGCTTCATGTAGAATGGGCGAATAAATGGATGAACAATTTTAAACGTACCTGAAAGTCTGTTATGGAAAAGGAAGAAGTTGTTTGAGTAATATTAACAGTAATAACTGGAAGAAAGCAGCCTTGCTTTGTTTTCATACATGCTAGGCTAGATATGTTTAGCGTTCATGCTTACGAGGCACTTGTTTCAAACACTGTCATCTTTTTCTTTTTTTCCCAGAGATGTGGTCATGCTATGTTACCCATGCTGGCCTTGAACTCCTGGGCTCAAGCGACCCTCCTACCTCAGCCTCCCAAATTTCTAGCACTGCAGGTGTGCACTACAGCACATGACTTCCACTGTCATCTTTTAATTACGGGGAAGTCTAGTTTAAGAGTGTGTGTGTGTGTGTGTGTGTGTGTGTGTGGTTTTTAAACACGTACATGTAAGTGAGAGGCCTGGTGCAGTTTACTAAACCTACTTGCATTGTTAGAATGATTATCATTGGATCTGATATACTTAAACATATATATTTATGCAAAGTTAAAAATAAAAAGTGATTACAAAATCATAATATAGTATCATAGGGACAAGTAAAATTCCCAATAAAAAAAATTTAGCCTTATCACCTTCTTATACTTTTTACTCTGATATATGTGAGAAGATATTTATTTGTATAGCAGTACTAAGCTTGAAAGAATAGTCATACATTTAGAATATATTCACCATTTTTATTAATGACTTATTGAGCTCCAACTCTTTGTAAAGTGACGAGCTAGGAGCTCTGAAAAATGTAATACTGATAAGACCTCTCCTACTTGAAGAATAACACATTCCAGAAGCAAAAAATAGCAAGTACACAAAAAACTTCCAAATATTAATTCTTTTTTTTTTCCCCAGATTTTGCTTTTTCCTCCTTCGAGTAATTCATTTGCTCAAATGTCATCAGCTCAAAGTGGGAAGAAGGATTCAAGGGGAGAAGTGCTCCCTCTGACAAGAATCAATTTGGAGGCCTAGGTAGAAAAATCAGGATTTCAGGGAGACCTTGGTAAGAAGAAAAATCAGGACTTCAGGGAGACCTTGGTAGCACTTAGTAATAGCGCTAGAGAAGGTCAGAGGGGTATTCTAGGTATAGAGAACAGCAAATGGGAGGAAAAGCCCTCCAAAAGTGCAAGAGGAGCTGTGTGTACTTACATTTGTCTGGAAATCAGCAGGTAAGAGGGTTTCATCTTGGATGAAATAAGACTGGAAGGTTGAGAGCCTATCAGGATGACCTCGCATGCCATGCTGTCATTTGCCTTTCTCTAATACAGCGGCACCATGGAAGGTTTTCAGAGTATAGTAAGTAACAGAGTCAAGGCAGAGGCTCATGAATATTCACTGGGCAATGGTCAGCAAAAGAGACTGGAAGAGTGTTGAGACAATTTTGATAACCTTTGTGAGAGGTCAGCAGAACCTAAGTTACAATGAATTTAAGTGGTGGGTCTGAGGGTCATTTCAATGAACTTTCTAAACTTCAAACTAAGAAAATAACTTAAACAAAAGATTGTCCAAGCAATTTAAATGCCTAACGTCTAGAAATAGGAAGTTAATAATGGGTTGTCTTAAATCATGATTGGAATCATTGATTATCAGAACTAGAAAGAAACTTATAAATCATCTAGTCCCACCTCATTTTATAAGTACATAAGCAGGCCCAAAGAGTTAAAGTAATTTCTCAAAAGTTGCAAAGAAATCCTGGAGTGAATGCCTAGAGAAGATACTATAATTCAAGTTTCTTCAACCCTAGGCTGTCTGGGAAAGCATACGGTTTTAATTGTTACTGCCCCCCACCCCCCAAAAAATACTCTTTGAATCATTCTTCTTTATTCTTTTCTTATACATCCAAAGACCCCATTTCAGTCTTACTGGCTGGTGGCTGTTCTTCCATTGTACTTTAAAACATGGTCCTTTCTATGTGCTTTTAACCACTCCCTTAGCTACAATGAATACATTTATGTAAAAGGGGATCCAGATCTAAGCCTCTAGTCATGACCTTTCTCCTCACACCAAGCCAACATTGGACATCTCCACTGGGGTTGCACAATAAAAAGTATTCTTTTCCTCAGCTACCTCTTTTAAGTTCCTCAGTTGGCTTAACAGATCCTCTAGTCAACTTGGGTTAGAAAACTTACAGCCACCTTTAATTCTGTCCTCTCTTATTCATGACTCCAAATACCTCCTGAAGATGCGACTTCCTTTCCACTTCACAGGATAGCCATAGCCAAGGGCTTCATTACTCTCCCCCTGGACTATGGTGCTTATATTCTAATTGGGGTCCCTGCCAGTCATCTCTTCTCAACCCATCCATTTTTCACAAAGCTCTTCAATTACCTTCTTTAAATACATATTTGAATCTTGTCATTATTCAAGCCCTCTTGACTTCTTACTTGAACTAACAGCCTCCTAACTGAGAAGCTGGTACACTTTTTCTGTAAAGGGACAGATAGTAGATATTTTAGGCTTTGAGGACCATATTCAACCCAAGTGTAGTAGAGAAATACATAATAAATGAAGGATAATGGTGGCATTTTCTAATAAAATTTTACTTATGGATGTATAATCTTCATGTGTCAAAAAATATTGTTTTCCCTTTTTTTCATCCACTTAAAAATATAAAAACCATCCTTGGTTAATGGTCACACAAAAACAGACGATAGGTCAGACTTGGCCCACTGGCTGCAATTGCTGACCTTGGGCTAACTGGTCTTTCTGTCTCCTAGATCAACTCTCAAAGCTCACTTTCCACACTGTTCTCTGAGTCAAGCTCCCAACCCAGAAACTCAATCACGTTGACACCCCTGCTTAAAATGCATCAAGAGCAACTGAGAATGGGCGAAACTCCGGAGATGGCCCCTAAGGCTCTTCTGCTGGTCCCTGCTTCCCCTTTCCAGTCTTATCTCCTACCAATCACCTAATCTGATAGTAGAGTTATGTTTTCTCCCATCTTTATGTCTCTGTATTTATTGGTCTCTCTACCTGGGGTCCCCAACCCACCTTTTTCCACTTTCAGAATTCTTACTCATGAACTCACTAATCAAGATTGCTGCCAAATATCTCCACCTCCCTGACTATCCCTTTCTCACTGTCAGCTTTCCCTGATATCAGCTTTCCTTGACTATTGCCTTCACCTCTGGTGCAGACTGGGCCAGACCTCCTCCCTATGTGCTCCTGTGGTAATCATCACTTTTATCATTGCACTGTTGTCACACTCCATTATATTTGAATATACAGATGTGGCTTCTTTACTAGAGTATGAGCAATCTAAGGGTAGAAACTGAGTTTTATTTTTTCTCTCTATGCCTAGGACCAAGCAAAGTATAGTAGGTGCTCAATAAATATTTGTTGACTAAGTGAATGTTACACTCACCCATTTGGGTCCTTTAATTAATGCTAAATTTCTATTTTCCTTTTTTTTTTTTTTTTTTTTTTTGAGACAAGGTCTTACTGTGTCACCTAAGTTGGAGTGGAGCGGTGCAATCATAGCTCACAGCAGCCTTGAACCTCAGGGCTCAAGTGATCCTCCATCCTCAGCCTCCTAAATAGCTGGGTCTATAGGTGCACCACCATGCCTGCCTAATATTTTTTGTTTTTTGTAGAGATGGGGTCTCCTTGTGTTGCTCAGGATGATCTCGAACTCTTAGCCTCAAGTGATTCCCCTGTCTTGGCTTCCCAAAGTGTTAGAATTACAGGTGTGAGCACTGCGCTTGGCCTCCATTTACTGTTTTAAAATCCAATAAGGAGAAACACCAAAAAAGTGGTAGGCTATTTTTCTTTTAGGTTGATGTACAGATTTCTACTACACTTTTTGAATTTTCTTTGCCTCTAAAGATTTGGATCCTTATTTCATCATTACTTTAAACACGGTTTTCATATTCAATTTTAAACTTTGTTTAGAATATGCCATTTGAAGTGTTTAAGTTGAGACTGTGTGGTAAGGTGTTATCTGTGTGGGAGTTATGTATTTCAGCTGATCTACACTGAAAAAGAACGACACAACATTTCTCAGTCACACACCTGAGTACACTGAATCAATAAAGCATGGTGAGGGGTGGCAAACTTAAAAAACAAAAAACAAAAAGACAAAAAAGTGCTATATATCAGAAATAGCCCAACAACCAAGTCACATTGCCAGTGCAAAGGGGAGATATACACAGTTCCTTGCATTTCTAATTGTCATCTTTAAATTTATGAATGTGGATTTTATAAAACATGAACACAGACTCAGCATAAAATGCTTACAAAAGAGTACCGTACTTAGAAAATAATTTTTATTTCCTGTAAAACTACGCTTAAATTTTTGTAGAATTGGTTTAAATAAAGCTCAACAAAAAAAAAAGCTTTCTATGGAACCAAGCAAAACCGTTTTTCTTAAGAACAAAGGAATTAGTTACCACTCGTCCATTTTCAGCAGTTGCTGCATCTTAATATGCTCTACTTGCAAGAAATTGATCTTGTCAAACACTACAAATTGATACTACACGGGAAAACTCTCTATGGACTCTGACTTCAGAAATTAACTCTCTGAATAAGACAGAATGGCAAAAGGGGCAAAACCAGCATTAATATTTATTTACTGAAGCTCAGCCACACTGAGACGTTAAAAGCCGTCCTAGTTCTGAGGTTTAGCAGTGCTTAGCACACAAATGGTTGGTTCTGAATAGAAGTCTGACAGAAGAGAAAAACTATTAACATTACCATGATGAAGCTCAATTCTGAAGCTTGTAAGATTAAATAACCACAGGAATTATGCTAACATTAGGTTCTCAGTTCTACAATGACAATACTTTAAATGAGCATTAAAAGAACAGTTATTATTCTGCAATATTAAGCAATTTTTTTCTCGTATGTTTCATCTATTAGGATTTTTTTCTAGATACCATACGTGTATAAATAATGTATTTTCTTTCTTTGCTTTCTCTTTCTTTCCTCTTTCTTTTATTGTTTAAAAGGGAAGATGTAAAATCATTTGGAATATTATCATAACAAAATGTTTCATACAAGGTTTGATTTTAACAGAACCAGAGGCATCTTAACACTCACCCAAAACTTTGGGAGGTTCACCAACCTCTAGAATATTTTTTTCTCCAAATGCAGGCTGTTCAAGTGGTGCTTTTCTCCATCTGTTAGCATACCGTGCTCAGAATTACATTGTCATATTTAATGTAAAAGGGATCAGTCCCCTTTCATAGTTTAAATTCAACATATTACTATGATTGGAAGACCAGTGTTTTTCTAATTTATAAACCAAACCAAATATCATAAACTTACATGTTTATTTAAACAAAGTTCTCTCTAAAAACTGAAAAACTTTAAGAACTGAGCAACCCCAAAGGCTTGATGTGAACACTGAAAAATCGTAATAAAACTCAAAGTGAAAAGAAACCACATATGATAAAGTGAAATATCTACTCTCTCTGTTTGAATTTTTCTTTCTATGTGTGTATTTGTGTGTGTGTGTGTGTGTATGTTTTTCCAATGCAGCAAATTCACAATGCTTATAACCTAAAGAGTCTTAATGTAATTTAGGGCCGAGCTACATATTTACTAAAGTTAATGACAATGATGATCACATCACAAAATCTCATGATGGAAACAAAGTAATCTGAAACCTCAATGGTGTAAGCCCGGTTATAATAATGATTTGAACATGAGCAGTGCCAATCTATTTCATCTCGAAATTTTACACCTCCTTAGGATGCAGATTCCTTATTTCGTATCAGTTCCATTTCAATTTGCATCTTACAATTTATTTACTTTGTCTCTCTCACCGAGAGTATTTATTATTTTCCTAAATAAATTCCTCACATCCTTCAGTTCAAGATTTTTATTAGACGTAGAATTAGCAGAAGAGGTAGTAGTGGTGGTAGGAGAAATATGTCATTTTGCTTATATTGATAGAGAATCACCTAAATATTTGAGCATTGTAGATGAAAGGTTTTGTAATCTATCAGTAATTCCCTGCCACACTTATCATTCACATGTCTGGGTGTTTTGCTTACCACATCTCCACTTTTCTTAATATGCCTGAAAGCTATGTGTGAATTGAATGACTAAGACTAACTCTAACAACTGTTTGGAAGCCTGTGGCAAAAATCAGTGGAATGAAATCGGTGCTATGGCGCATAATGGGATTAGGGAGTACCTGGTGAGGTGCAGTTGGTGCTCGGATTCGCCCAGCAGTTCTGTTAGTCTCAGGCACTCCTCCCTGGCCCGGGCTGCCTTCTGCTGCTCCTGTTCCAAGTGTTGTTTGCGTTCACCCAGTTCTATTCTCAATTTCTCTATTTCCTTAGGTAGAGAGAAGGGGAAAAGCATCCATATAAAATACATGCACTTGAATTCAAAATCAGCTCATTTTTAGTTTTTTGCCATGAATTTCAATGTGATAAAAAATTATTAGAAAATTTAGGCTAGCTTCCATTTTATGACAAAAGGAATTAGCACATCCAAAAATGCACATGAGTAAGATTTTATTTTGGATTGTAAAATGAAGTCTAATTTTAAAACTGAAACGATTAAATGAGAGCAGTCAAATTGGATAATTGCACTTTCACTCTAAGAGTTATTCCCTTTAAAAAGTAATATTTACTTAAAATGTGACTACCTTTAAAATGTAACATTTTTGTGTGAGATTCAATCAGACACATGCAGTGATTTACATCAAGTATGTACTTTTTATTCTAAAAGATAAATTTATGGCTCCATTTGGGTGTTTTGAAACCCAAATTAAAGGTAAAATAAATAATTTAAGAGATTTTTAGAAAATTGTGAGGTGTAAAAAATGGCATGATTATGATGTTCAATATTACTTGGAAAAAATAATCCAGGAAAAAAAACAGCATAAGAAATGTAAGCATTGAGAGTGTATGAGATTTCTGAGCTAACATAATATTTCCATTTAAATTTGTAATTTTAAAAGTCAACAAGAACACTCTAAGACTAATAAATATGAAAATATATGAAGGTTTATTTTTTGGTTTCAGGGTGAAATTATCCTTATCTTACTGAAACTCAAACATTTCAAAGCAAAAATACCTTATATAGGCCATAATTTTAAATAATTTATATATTAAAGTAGAAATATTTATTTATCAATAGAACATCTGTAAAATTAAGTCAAAGAAAATAAAAGATGAACCTTTAAAAATATTTAGGCTATTAAAACAAGAAAAAAAAAAAAGAAAGGGCAGAAATATTTTCAAATTCAGCAGAAAGCAAGAAACAAATTTGATACAGAAAAAATGCAACCTCCTTTTGGAAAACAACATTATGTGTAAGTAGAGGGATTTAAACTTAGTATTTAAATAAACTTCCAAATTTTCTCATGTCCTTGTTCAATATTCGGAACAACCTCCAACTGCATTGAATACATCAGGTAGGATAAATTAAATAATCCATTTACACTTTTTCTCGTATTCATAACAGTATAAATATTCAGCTTATCTCCATCAAAACCATACATTAACCAACAATATAATAACTTAGTACAGTTCTCAAATATGGGTTTATTTGAAAAACTATGAAATAATTATATCATTTTCATTCAGTGTAGATTTTCTGTATCTTTCAATTGAAATACTAAGTTAAACTGACTTGTTTCTTTAAAATATTGTGTTATTAAAGTTAAACCCATATATTCCCAATTTTATAATTAAATATAATTAAAGAGATAAAAATAAATAAAGAGTATTAAATGTGTATTGTTTAACCTTTATAAAATTAACAAAAGCAAAGAACTATAGAATTGGAAAGATATGCTAACTTTAAAACTTCAAAAATTAATTCATTAATTTTCTTACACAGTCCTATATGCAAGAAACTATACTAAATAATATGATGAATTTGGAGTTCCCATCTCTAAATTCAGTAGTTAATAATTCATCTGGGTAAATGAGACATATATACACAAGAAGACTATCAAAATGCAAAGCATATAAAAACACCAACTGAGTTATAGAGAAAATTCATGCCTCAGTAGCCAGATGAGGGATATATTAGCATGAACAAGAAAAGTGAGAAAGAAGTGAGGGCACAAAAGCTCTGGAGTGATACTTTCGATCACATGAAAGCTCTTTAATTGTAGATTAATAACACTACCTTTTTCTTATAGATCATAGGGTGACATTAATGGTTTAAACAGGTACGCAATATGACAGAGGCTGAGCTTGAGAAAACTGGATCAATGTGTACAATCAATTTACGGTGGCAAAGAATGGCAGAAGGAAGACCATGAAAAGATAACTGCAGTATTCCAGACATGAGGAGTGGAGGGACTTAAAACAGAAACACAAAGAGAATATGGTGATTTTATGGAAGTAAAAGGAGCGGAATCGGAAGACCAAAGATGACTCCAGAATTTTGAATTGAGAGAAGACAAAAGAATGACAGAAACAGAAAATGTATAAAATTCCAAACTTTTTTTTAAAAAGAAAAGATACAATTTTTGTAAGCACTATGCAACAATAACAACGTATGTACCTTACACTGGTAATTAGATTTTAAGTATAAATTAGCTGCTTTCTTTTTCTCATGGAATAAAAAGTCAAGGGTTGCATTGCAGGACAGTCCAAACACAGAGGTAAAGAACATGGGTCTAACAGCCAACACAGATCAGGGCTCCAGACACAGCTCTGGCACTTTTCTGTGACCTTGGACAAGTCATTAGACTATTATATAGTTTCTTCCTTCCAAAATCGGAGTGATAACAAGCTCCTAAAGCTGTTGTGAAGATTAAATTAGGCTGGGAATTCTTAGCAGAGCGCCTAGCACACAGTAAAAGCTGAATAAAAGACAGCGAATATCATTATTACTGATTTTTCCCTTTGTCTTTCAAGAACAGAAAAGTGGTAAGAAAAAATGACCCACCTAAGAATATATGACTATCTCTAAAGAGTTCTCAATTCATAAAACTTCCCCCTTCTCAATAAAGCGGTATTTTGGTGAAAACTGAATAAAACTTCATCTATTGTAATTTCAAAGTGTAAAATGCATTTTTGTTAGGAAGATGGAAAATTACTGCCTGCTTCTGATTATCCATGCCAGCGAAAGAGCTTATTGGTGCAGATAATCAAAATCAACAAATAATCTAACCAGCTGGACCAGGGCTCAACACTTACTCCCTGAGTCAGGAAAATCTGCCATGGCACCAAGTCCAACCGTTAGAAGAGAAATCTCTTGCCAGAAATGCCATGCTCCCACTGGCAGGATAACCCTTTGCCTCACCCAACTAGGTCAGAGCTGCTTCCCTGGCTGTATATAGTAGCTTGGGGATGAAAGACCAACCATAGCCATAGGCCAATCGTACATTACTCTCAAAGCACACTATTAACCTGCATGTCTACAGTGCAGTTTGATGTGGCCATCTTTTGGCTAACTGGGCAAAGGCAGGTCCAGCTAGCTTTACATCTTATCAAAAGATATCTTTCAAGTCATGACTATAACCACCAGAAAAACTCAAAGTAGAAACTATTAAAAGTGATCACTGCTAGAAAACAGTACTGGGGATCGAATGTGGAAAAGGGGAGACTTGATGCTGTTCATTTATATCCCTCCACACTGTAGGAAGTTTTTTTCTTAATCATGGGCATATGTAAGTTTATTTTTATTGTTGATTAAATTTGCCCATCAAAGCAATGCACCCAATTTAAGTCACATAGTACTAAATGGCTCATAACAAGGAACAGCAGTGCCCATGACCTACCTTCCCTATTTCAAACCTAATCTCCAATGGCACACACCATTAGCTCTTCTGATGTTTATCTTCATATTTTTAAAAGACAAACTTATATTGCTATTTCTTAAGTTTTCAATATTAGACCTTTCTTATGGGAAGAAGGGTGACAATTTAGGTCTCGTACCACCCACCCTACATACCCACCTCATGCTCCCATATAATGATTTTGGTTAAAGCATTAGTCAGTAGTTCATTTACATTATAATGATTATGAAAAATTTGCTCACTACTGAGAAAAGCATTCTCTTGTTTAAATTAACTTTCTTACATATTATTTTATTATTTCTAGAATTAATTTTTAAAAATTGCCTAGTTTTTTAATAGTTTGTTTTTCTAGATAACTGACATTTTCCCCCAAATATTCAAACATATCTGTTAAACAACCATCAACAGTATTTTTTTCAAATAACCAAACATATTAGATAAAGTATAAGTTCTTTTAAAAAAATTTTCTGGATATATCCCTCTTGGCACCTTATGTATGGCCTGGTTGATCTCTATCTTGTGTCAAGCCTTCTCCATACTCTTTTAGAGTTCTTTGTTTTCTGGGTCATAAGTCATCATGTTTCTCAATTTATTCCCGTTTTTGGTATGAAAGTTATCTCCAGGTAGCTTTCACAAGAAAAAGTACACGAAAAACACATTTTTGAGTATTCACATGCCAGAAAATGCTATTACTGTATGCATACACTTGATTGTTTGGCTGGGTATAAAACTCTATTTTGAAATTAGTTTTCATTCAGGATTTTTAATAACTATTTCACTGTCTTCTGGATCCTAATAGTACAACTGAAAAACCCTGTACCATTCTGATTCTTAGTACCTGGTCTATGATTTATATTTTTTTCTTTCTAGAAACTTTTACAGTCATCTCTTTTTCCTTGTCATTTTGAAATTTTGCAATGCTGAATCCTGGAATAGAGCTGTTTTACATTCTTTGTGCAGAGTTTTCAGTGAGTCCTTTTCAAACTGAAGGCTTATTTTTTTTCACTTTGAGAATGTTTTCTTCTACTATTTTAAAATATTTTGATGCCATACACTTTAGCTCCAGGACATTAGTTGTTGGATTGATTATCTCATTTTCTTATATTTTTCTATCTCTGTCTTCTGAT
This sequence comes from Theropithecus gelada, assembly GCF_003255815.1. Taxonomy (NCBI): domain Eukaryota; kingdom Metazoa; phylum Chordata; class Mammalia; order Primates; family Cercopithecidae; genus Theropithecus; species Theropithecus gelada. Next base: position 217,148,286 of record NC_037668.1, on the reverse strand, counting down.
TGTAACTTCTGAAAGATTTCTTTGACTGATGACACCTCATTTTGAATGTTAAGAAAATTTTCTACTCCTTTTGTATTTCTATGAGTTATTTCTTTTTATTGACACTTTTTGACATAGCATGCTAATTTTAATCTATGAATATAATATCTTACCTATTAGAATATACAGTATTTCAATGTTTTCCTTTGCTCATTATATGTTGCCTCAGTTTCCTCCAGGTTCCTTTCTTGTTTATCTGATTTGGACTCTCCATTATGGTGTAGGTTTTCCTCAAATACAGGGTAATACTTGGCTATCCTTTTATATTTAAGAATGAGGCAGTTAATAAACATGTGGGTTTAATAGTTTTGGGGTAATATGATAGTTTATTTAGACCGTTGTTCAGCAAATATTCACTCCCATCTCTCTTCCACTGAGAGTGGAATACATTACGTCTCCCCAGGGACTCTGGGCTTAGCCATATGATTTCATTTGGCCAGTGGAATTTGCATGGCTATAAGGTAAGCAAAAGTCATAAATATGTTTATGTTTAGCTCATGTTCTGGTGATTAACCAAGAGAAGTGTATGCACTGGGTAGCCGCTGCCCCTTCAGCTTAGCCCACAGAAAGAATACATGGAGATCAGACCCAAACCCCAACCATAGCCCAGACAATGCACAACCCACAACCTGAAGCAGAAACACCCAGTCAAATAGAGCACAGATCAGCCAAATCTTACTTGACCTGCAGACTCATAAATACAAACATACATGATTGTTGGTGCAAGCCACTGAGTTTTGTCAATATAAAATTATTACTTGAAAGGAACAAGGAGTGTTACAACTATACATCACCTTAGAATTTTATTTGATCTTTGAAACAATTGCATGAAACCTACAGGGCAGGTATCTTTGTTTATACATATAAGAAATGTTGGGTCAAAGACATTGAAAATTGTCTAAAGCAGTACACCCAAGCCTTGAACCAGATCTTCTAACTTCACTGCCTTCACCACACCATACAATAAATTATGCAGTTGCTTTCAAACATTTTTTTCGCCAAGATCCATAGTAAAAAATTCATTTTAAATCACAATTCAGACACACACACACATATAAATGTAAGAAGCATTTCATGAAACAATATTAACTCTTATGATGTGTCACATACTCTGACATTTCCTATTCCATCTTATTTTATTCTACTTCTTTTATCTTATCTTACATATTTATTTTTTATTTATTTATTTATTTTTTTTTTTGAGACACTCTGGCACCCAGGCTGGAGTGCAGTACTGTGATCACAGCTCACTGCATCTGTGACCTCCTGGGCTAAAGTGATCCTCCCACCTCAGGCTCCCAAGTAGCTGGGACTACAGGCATGCATCACCATACCCAGATAATTTTTAAAAAATTGTTAGTGGAGACAAAGTATCGCTATATGGCCCAGGCTGGTTCAAACTCCTGAGTTCAAGCAATCCTCCCACCTCAGCCTCTCAAAGTGTTGGGATTATAGGCATTAGCCACTATGCCTGGCCAATTCCACTTCTTTAAAAAAAAATTTCCTGCTTCAATCTGTAAAATTGATTTCACAATCCTACAATTTGAGAAGCATTCTATACTTCAGATAATTAAAATATATTTTTACATAAATTAATAGAATCAAATAAAAAGTTTCATTAAAAGAAATTCTACTATACATTTTTCCTGATTTCCTAAGAAAAAATATCCAAAGAAATGAATGTAAAACCTATTTGAAACATTATACAACATCTTAATTCAAAAGGATAACTTTGCCTGGAAAGAAAAGAAGCATAAACTATAATACCTCAATGGTAGTGATTTATTCCTGCTACTAAACATTATGTGACTTAAAAATTATTTCGCCATCTTTAATATAGGGTGACTTGTTTGTGTAAGAGAAGATGAGAATGGGCAGAAAAAAAATTACGGTACAGTAAGAAGACTAGATCCAAAAACCCTCACAAGTCAAAAGAAGGAACTGGTAGATTTGAGGCTGACAAATTTTGACAATGTGAATTTATCACTCAGAAGCCAATGGATGAATTCAAAGAATATATTTCCAAAAGCAAGGTAGTACATAATACTGAATTTTGAAACATATAACCTATCACTTGGGAGAAAATAATCATTTATATAAAGTTCTGTGTGTGCAAAAAAAAAATGTACTCGTTGGAAATTTAGTATTTACCAGTTCATACTTTTATTAACTTACAGATGTTAAGATTGATTTTGTCAAATCATTAGTAAATTTTTGTCTACAGTTGCACTAGCTAGCTTTGGCTACTTAAATTTAAGCTAATTAAAATAAAGAATTTAGTTCCTTACTTGCATTAATCACAGTATAAGTGCTTGGTATCCACATGGTGATTCCATGGCTACCATATTGGAAAGTGCGGGTTTAAAATATTTTCATCATCACAGAAAATTTTTTGGCATAGCACCGGTCTAGAATATAGCAAAATGTATTTCTAAGACTCATTTTCCAAGCTAGACACTTGGGGAACCAGCCTATGTGAACAAAAGGATATTATAAGTAGTAACTCATTTTGGAAACAGCCAAAAATGATTGTCCTCTTCACTGTGGCAGATGTAGAAGGTTGCTGATACCATTCTAGAAATCCTGTTCACGGTTACCATTGTTGATTGCACATAACACTGACTTAATGCTTTTATTGTGGACTTAATAGTAACACTGATACCCGTTAACATTTTTGAGTGCTTACCATGTACCAGGCACTGTCTTAGCATTTTATAGTTTAAAATTCCATTCTGTGTTCATGACAACCACATAAAAATAAGTATCCTATTCCTGTTTTACAGATGAGAAAACTGAAGCTCACAGATGTTAAGTAACTTACATAAGATTATACAGTGGCAGAGCTGAGATTCAAAACGGAGTTCGTCTGATTTCAAGTCCTATAATCTTTCTACTACACCATATTGTCTCCCTAAACAATCCTAGATCTAACAGAAGATAAAGAGGAAATGACACAGTCTGCCTTCTAAAACCTCTTGGCCTATAATGTGACATAGGTGGAAGACACAAACAGCACAGAGACAACTGGAGAAGATACAGCTCAGAAGACACGGATCAAACATCATATGCTACCAAACACAAGGATCTCAATGTGCAAAGCCCTGGGCCGGGTTCACTCTGAGGAAGCATTTCTCCTGGAGACTTTAGGGCTAGTGACTTGAAGACGTCCTGAGGTGTGGATTTGTTTAGCCTCAGGTCCCACTGTCTACACCTTTTACAACATGATGAACTCCATGCCAGCCTAAGAATCAACATGCAACTTAACCCTCACCCTTCCCAACAAAATATGCAACATTTTTGTGGAATTTTCAGTTTTCTAATTGCTTCCAATGTGGCTATTTAATCAATCCTTACTCTAAGCAAATATTCTTGAAGGAATTTTAAGAAACTTTTTTTTTCTTTGCATAATGTTAACAGAAGTAGCATCAACTGATCACTTAAATTCAAAAGCACTTCCTCAGAGCTAACGGAGCTCTCAGCCAAAACAAGTGTTCAAAACAGATGAAATGAAACTATGGCAGGAAAGAAGTGCCTTTCTAAAAGTATGTGTCTAAAGAAGAGAAGAATTTAAGACATCTGATATAAAGCTGACTGTATTACATTGTGACAATAAAGCAGACTTTTTGACTAAGCCAAGTTTACACCACTGTTCTGTCATGCCAGGAGATTCAGTGGCAAAAGAATCACTATAACTCTGCGGTCAGTTTACAAAAATGAGTTCAGGTGATAGCTCTACTTTTTTGGACAGGTTTAATAAAGACTTTATGTTTGCTAAAAGTGAAAAAAAACTTGCTTTGCATTCTTATGAATGTAAGTTTCTGATCATCATAGACAAAATATCAGGCCATTTGTTAAATCTGCAATTTTTTTTCTTTAAAATAATATAGGGCCTTTTTTGCCCCAATCCTATCATGCTTTTTCAGTGTTCTAAATGACTAAAACATTAACAATGTTCAAGGTATTGTATGCTGACATATTTGCATACATAGATAGAGATCTTGACTTTTTATGTCTGCTGATGCTAGGAGCAGACATAAAAGTTGTAAAGGAACATTAAGATAGCCCTGGATGAGGGAAAAATCTGAAATAAGATGTGATTGTTGTAAAGCTATAAAAGAGAGGTGATACATTTTTCAAATGATACATTGCAAAAGAGTTGTTAAGGTATTGTGAATATCACCAAGAGTAACTGGGAGAGGTAGATTCAGATTACAGATTGAAATGGATAAAGACAACCCAAAATTGTGAGTAAAAAGAGGTAAAGTGAAAGAAGACAATGTTGAAATAAATAGAAAAGTCTTAAAATAATGAAGGAGTCAAATATATAAATCTCCTAATTGTTGACCACACTAGTTATCAGCTGTCAATGGTGTGGAGTTTTAAAATTGTCTGACAATAAGTTTTGCATTGGTTCAATACCAGAAAATGTATCAAGAGCTGAACTGTAAAAGACAGTCATCAATTACAATGTTAAAGAACCTACCACTTCAGAAGCACACCTGTCCCTTGCCCAGGTTGTATCCTTCATTTCTTACTTTTAAGGCCCCCTGTTTCTGCTCTTGAGTTTGATGCAAATGGCCCCCAAGAGATGCAATCTCTTATCACCCTGCTATGTGGTACATTTCATCCTTGTCTTCAAACATTATGATCATAAAATCAGATGGTTCACAGTTACTGCAATAGGAACATGTAGTATAGCTGCAACATGTAACAGAAAGAGATAAATGGAAGAAGTATGGGTGACTCCACCCACCATTCAACTCAATGAGTGAATGCCTTGGGGTGAGCACGAAGAGTGAGACATGAATCCACTGAGCCCTTGGTGGGTCATGGTACATGTGTACCTTTCATAGTATGACTATCCGACAACACTATGTGGTAATTTCATCTACGAAACAGGTATATTTTTCATACAAAGCACAAACATTGCCAAACACAAGTCAACTTGTTTATCGACTCCCCATTTGATTAAATAGCAATCTATCCCAACAATGAAAGTAAAATGATATGGGTTAAAATCTTTGAGATAGGGTACGAATGTCTCCAATGTGGCGGGAATATATGGCTCTAAATGCATATAAAATCAGTATAGACAAATCCATGTACACTATTAAATTATGAGGAACGGATGAGATGTTTTAAAGTAATTTTGATCACATGCAATATTTAACCTTTTAGGTTGAACTTGGAACATAACCCCCTCCTGAAATGTCACGCCACTGCGATGAAATACACTGAGTTTATCTTACTAGTAGGATTTATTTCACTGGCTTCACAAATAATTTTTATTCTATGTTTATAAACATTCTGGAGATGGAAGGGACCCGTTATACCTTACTACACTTACTAGGAGAAATTCATTGTTTTTGCCTCCGCTTGTGAAGATCTTAGATTTGTCCCTACAAATATCAAGGGTCTGATATCACTGTAAAGATTTTGAAAGCGGCTTCCTAATAGCGCTCTTCCCCCTCACTCAGCTGGGGGCTGACTGTTTTTAGTACCTGACTACTGGAGGACTACAATGTTTACTGTATCTGTAGGAAAAACATCCCAGGAGTGGTGCTCAATCACTTACAAATCCACCTAAACGAAGTATCATCCAAGAGAATGTTTCTGTGTTTTGTTCAGAGCCGCGTCACAAGAGCTATGTTAATGAAGTTAATAAACTCAGAACATTTCGGATACTTGGCAGTTCCTTGTTCTGCAAAGCTGGTAATCCTATGGCATCTATTCTACTGCACATACTACAAAATGCTGTATTGGGACATTTAAATATGATGGTCTCATAATGTTTGTGGAGAGAACATAACTAAAAAGACTAATGTAGATCTATATTCCTTTGCTTGGTATACCTATAAAAGGAATCCTTTAATATGCTATGACCACCCAAATGTTATGATTTCTAAAGAAAGAAAGGCTCAAAAAAGTAACAGTTTGGCCCTTCTTTTCTTTTCTCTTCTTTTTGTTTTCTTTTGAGACAGGGTCTCATTGTCTTAGTGTCACCCAGGCTGGTGAGATTATAGCTCACTGCAGCCTCAACCTCCCCAGCTCAAGAGATTCTCGTGCCTTAGTCTCCCAAGTAGCTGGGACTATACGTGTGTGTCACCATGCCGGGCTAATTTTTGTATTTTTTTTTTGTAGAGATGGGGTTTTGTCATGTTGCCCAGGCTGGTCTTGAACTTCTGGGCTCAAGAGATCCTCCTGCCTTGACCTCCCAAAGTGTTGGGATTACAGGCATGAGCCAATGTGTCTAGCTGGCTTCTCATTTTCTAGAAGAAAATTATGTCAGCCATGTACTGGACATTCCAATTTAATGAAAGAAAAAATTATTTTCCACTTAAAATGTTAATATGTAAGACTAATTTTATATACATGTATATTTACATATAATATTTAGATATATGCATCTATTTTAAGATATATATATTAATATTATATATAGATGCATATATTAAATATATGTAATATATTCAAGTTGACTTATAATGCTATTTAATAAAATAGCCCTTGGTACATTAGTAAACAAAAGTACCAGGAAGAAACTGAGACTCCTTCTTTTCTTCCCTGCGATCAAGCCATGATCCCTAGGTAGAAAAGCAGAAAGAGGGTAGCTGGTGAAGAACACCCATTATTTCTCAGGTGAGAGTCACCAGTGTAAAGGTGCCTTTGACCTGTGTTTGTTAACAAATTGGCACAATTTTTTAAAATAGCAACTCTAAATTTACTTAATGTAAAAAAAAAAAAAAAATTACACCTAACCCTGACCTAATTCTTTTGAAAGCACTTCAGAAGGATTTTTTCTTGCTATACTAGCTGTATTCAAATGAAAAATAAACTTGGAGTTGTTTCTTTCAAAATGAACTGCAAAAAAACAGGAAAACATCTTTTCTGGTGGGACAGCTCCATATAGAAAAAGCAGTCTTTCCAATGGCCAATAAAAACAAAAAATCTAAAAAGTACAAAAGCTGGTAGATAAAAGAATTACCAAAGAAAAATAATCTTTAAACAGTTACCCAAAATGCAGGAAAACATATCAAAGCATAATAAAAAGAATATTCATTACAGTTATTGACTTTTATTACCATTTGAAAATAGTTTTTTTTTGCCAACTGAGAAAATCATCCAAAGCAAAAATAAAATATAATAAAATAATTCCAGTTTAGGAAAGCAAACTGTTAATTTATTCCCTTAAACTATTCCTTCCCAAGCTCTCAATTCAATACAATAAATATTTCTGAGCACACACTATGTGCCTGCTATGTGCAATGTGCCAGACATTTTAAATATATATATATATATATATATGAATCCAGATGGCCAGATTTTATAGATATCTACATATACATATATGCACACACATATACACACTATATATACTATATATGAATAATATCCAAGCTATTTCACTCTTCACTTTATTTTATTTCATAACTATTAAAATATTAATTGATTCTCTATCATTTTGATAAAAAAGAAGTGCAAGTCCAATGATACATCTAAGTTACATCATTTCCTCCTCAAGTTTACAATCATCTGGGCTACAGTAAATAACAGAAATTCTTATATTACTCTTATTTAGTTTTCATAAAAATTTACAGCAGGAAATTATAAGTATTAATATTAGGGCTTCAGGATTCATACTAAGTGAAGTCCAAACATCATTTTCACATGTTGTTGTTATATTTTGGGCTAATTATATTCACTTATGTCTAAACATTAAAGCTATTAATTACTCAATAGAGTAATTGCATTGAAATTATATTGAAATATAAGATTAAAAAACTTGGTCACATTGCCCACTACTAATTACAGTGGTGTAGCTCCTGCACCATTCCCTATGTATAGAAATATGGCTAAACACAAGTAAAAAGTAAGACTAAACATAAAAACCACACTAAAGCAATTTTAATAAATAAGAGAATGACAGGCACTTTCAAGTAAGACAAAGATGTTTTCACTATCTATAAAAGTAAAATAAACTTAAATGAACTGAAAATATTGCTATTAGTAAACTTATAACCAGTTTTGCCTTAAGAAAACTTCATAAGTCAATTTAAACGCAAGAAGTTAATGTATTATTGACTTCAAGTTTAGAAAATATCTTTTTCATTATTAAATGTATTTACAATGCACTCAGGTTCTCATCATGAGGTTAAAAATACCTAAAAACCGACAAGGATGCCATTCATAATCCTAAATTAAAAAAACAGTTTTTTTAAAAAGTTTGTTCAAAATTGACACTATTACCTTAAATGAATAGCAGCCTAAAGGTCATTTCAATATGGAATTTTCAACAATTTTCTATACTTCTACATATGCTTCAGATGTAATACTTTCTCAGATACTAAAATTACAGGAAAACCAACATATATGCAGGCATACTTTTCAAAGCCAAAAACTTTTTAGTGTAGATATAAAAGTACTGACAACTACAAAAGCCACAATTTCCAAAGAAAGCTAGATAATTAGTCTGCTACTATTGCCATAGTAAATATAGTTTTTTAGATATGGTATCTGCTACTAAAAATTATTGTGTAAAAGAAACTGGCCCATTTATTCTTAACCAGAACAATAGGAAATTTTTGGCAAAACTATTTTGTCTCTTAGATGGTGCACACTTTTTTTTTTTCTAATATCACAAATTAAAACTCTTATACTAAATGGTACTCTTATAGAAACTCTCTAGAAAATAATCAAATATTCTGATTGCTAAAGGGAATATACAATGAAACTTTTGGGTTATTTTGTACCTAACTTTTAAGACTTTGATGCACAGTATTTATTTAGCAAATATAATTCCTGTTCTTTAAATACTGTGCTGCTTATCTTTTTTTCTAAAGTGTACTCCTATCTAAATGGTCCCAAAAACATTTGGGAGTAAACTGCCATGCGAACATAAAATATTTTGTTCCATAAAAAACAAAATAGGCCTTTAGGAAAAAAACATGCAGTTAGGGATACATGACACCTCAGTCATCATCTTAATCTATCCCCTCCCTTTACAGGTGGGAACGTGGGACCCCAGTGAAATTAAACCACTCACTAAGCCCACTCAACTGTACTAGAACTCAAGCTCCAGACTCTTCGCCGATACCCATTTCCCTTCAAATGTGGAATAATGCCAAGCCACAATGCTAACTCAGTTACAAGCATAAATAAGCTTCTATTGGCAATAATTAACTTTTCAATGCAATAAAGAAAACATATCATCTGTTTCTCCTCAGACAACTGTTAATCAACAAGAACTTTTTCGTTTTGCTCTTTTATTCTCTTTATTCTGTCAATCTCTGACAAGTAGAACAAATGTTAAGACTTACTCTTTTTTTTTTAAGCAGCATCTTAAAGCCATACATATTATTTCTTAATTTAGAGGGAAAAAAATGCATTTTCTTAGGTTTGGTTTTTGTCAATATTACTGTCTGGTATAGGTGCTAGGACAAAAGAAAATGTTTATTTTCTCTCAAACCAAGAAATCCTCAAACATTTGTTGTACCCATTAAAGGTCTCCCAGCCTTCCATTTCAAACTAAATGATTTTGTTTTGTAGGAAACGGTATTTTAATTTTTCACTAAATGAACTTCAAATAACTGAGAAAAGGAAGTCATATTCTTGTACTCTGGATCACTTAACACTTTAGACCATGGAATACAGCTCCTCTTCTTGCCTACACAAACACACCGGCTCTAGCTGAGGTCACCTCTCCTACCTACCTAGCTACCCAGTTTCTGTTACTCCTTGGTGTACCTAATTACAGAGAACATCAGTATCAATGCTCTGGCTCCCAAATCCTAAAGAGAGCAGGAGAGGTAAAGTATTACCAAAAACATACCTAAAGCATTCTCACCTTTAGGCTCTTACTAACATTTATGCTTGGATGCAAAATATTCTGACCACCCAAAGAGCATATCTGTGTTCAACTTACCTTTAAGCTGTTACTCTGCTTGTTGGTGACGCAAAATAATTCCTCTTCCACTGGAAAACTGGACAATTTAACCTTATTTTGTTGGAAGGTTTTCACTAAAATTAATGAAATGTTCTTATGTGAAGAGGAAACAGCAATTTTAACAACAAAACTAGGTTTATTTATAGAGACATAACTGATTGAAAAAAAAAATCCTTCTGTACTGAGACATGGTGTACGTGATCTCACCTTATGGGGAGTTTTTAGAAAACTCACTTTAGCTGTGGGTTATGTAAATATTTCTGTAAAATTCTATTTGAGGAACTTAAGAATTTATTGAATTTGGTTTTAACTCAAAAATAACCTATACTTTCTAACTAATTTTAGCAAGCAGCACCAAAATGTGAAGTAGATTTTTAGCTAATATTTTGAGTGTGTTCTTTTAAATTAACAGCTTCCACATACAAAGGGGTAAACTCATCTCTTCAATTTACTGACCATCCATTCTATTCCTATGTATGTATACAGCTTTTCATAGTTTATAAAACACTTTCATATACATTACTGAATTTACATGCTGTGATAATTAGAAAACTAGCATAATTCCTGCTTTCACCCATTTTCATAAAGAAAAATAAAATAGGCATAGAACAGAGAGATATAGGGTAAATGATTAGGACAAAACACTTTGAAATGGAGAGTAAGTCAATAGAATGAATAGGAAAAATCTCAAAAAATGATTTTAAAGACCCAAATTTCCAATTTAGCCCATTTATCCAGGTTATCTAGATGAACAAAACGGAGTTTCAGGCAGACCCATTTCAGTTTTGCCCTCTCATTGGGAGTTTCCCAGCACAGGTTTATATCCTGCCGAACTACAAATCTGCTCCATATTTACAAAGGCACTTTGAGCTCTTAGCCATCCAGGCCCGATTTCTTCATTACCTGCCATCAATGCAAGCTTCTGTCACATGGCTCATCGCTATCTAAGCAAACTACTTATACATAGTAGGCATAAAAATAATTTTTTTAATTGACTAGAATTATTTTGAAGAAGGCAATGGTCTGGTTCTTAAACAGAAAAACAAACATGACCTGGTTCTTAAACATCAATTAGAACAAATCATATGGAAGACAGAACAGCAAATATCAAATTATAAGGAAGCTATAGGTCATAGGCTCTGCGATGCTTTCTGTGCTATACTATTTAGACCACTAACTTTAATGAGGATGCCACCGATGTGCTAACCAAGTGTGTCTGTGACATAAACCTGAGAGGAATAATTTATTATGGCAAGATGTTGAAAAGAAGTTCCAAGAGAGCTTGGACAAGCTGACACAACAGGCCCAAATGAAAATGACCAGGTTCCAGACAGGTAAATGCAAATGTCTTTACTCACTGCCCAGTTGTAGGTCAGTAGATACGTGCCATGAGGGGTTTTAACTGAATTTTAAGCTCAATAAGAATGTACAATGAGACATGTTCGATAAACAACAAGGTAAATGCTAGTTGGCTCTGATGCTAGACGAACGTAAGCTTAGGCAATATCTCCACCGCCATGCACTGCGCGGTTCGTACCAGCAGTCTCATGTTCAGTAATCATCGCGACTCTGGAAAGGAATGTGGTAAAATGTGACACGGATGGGACAAAGATGAAGGTGGAAAAGGTAAGAATCACAACATTAGTAAAACTAGTAATTATCAGTATGTATTGAGCAATTATTATCTGGCATGCATTGTACTATGAGGTTAACATAGATGACCTAAAATTTTACAAAATCCTATAAGGTAGGAATTGTTATCTATCCTCATTTTACAAAGAGGAAAACTGAAGCTTGCACATTTTCAGTAACCTGTTCAGGTTCAGCAAGTAGTGGGTAGTAAAATGAGAAATTTACTTGAGGCAGTCACTTGGCCATCTCTTCACCCACCTATCCATCCAATTACTGCGACCCTAACTGCAATCAGGGCACTGGAGCACCAGAATACAAAAGACAGTAAGACAAGTAAAAGTCTCTGTCCTCAAACAACTTACATTCTAATGGAAGAAACTGATTGTTTAAAAGCAAATGAACAATAAAATAATAAAAAACTTATAATAAGCTTCATGACGGAGGGGAATGAGGCGCTGTGAGAGAATAACAGAGTATACATTAGTAGCCAGTGAAATAGAGACATGGAATTGGAAACCAAAAGAAAGAAAAGGAGCTGGTGAAGCAAAGGAAGAGTGGGAAAGAATATATGTGGAAGATGTTTGTCCAAAGGCCGTGGCATGTCTGAGAAGCTAAAGGCAAACCACAGAGGCTCCAGTGCATGGACAGAGGAAGGGTGCATGAGAAGAGGGTGGAAAGACAGGCAGTGGGGAGAGTATGCAGGGCCTTGTAAACTGCAGAAAGGAGTTTGGATTCGTGTTTCTAAATGCAAATGGGAAGCCATTCCAAACTGCTAAATGGAAGAGCAATGCAATGCAATTCACATTTCGCTTTTGCGAATGTGCTGAGTATGAACTAAAGAGGGCATAACTTTATGAAGATAATGTTGTGATAAGGAAAGATGATAATAAACAAATGAGTAAGATATGGAGTAAAATAAAGCAGAAAGGGGGCAGGAGCACTTGGAAACTGGTTTACAACGTGAAACAAGGTAGTCAGGAAAGTCTCACAGAGATGATTTCAGTGATGACTTGAAGGGTTAATCTTGTGATCCACAGGATAGCCCAGAGAAGCCGGCGAAGAGAAGAGTGAGTCCAAAGGCTCTGAAGTGGTTGTGGGGGCAGACTGGTTAGCACCTTGGAGGTCACTGTTAGACTTTGCCTTTGACTGTTACTGAGGTAGGAACCACTGGATAGTTTCAGAAGGGTGACAAGATTGGACATAGGTTGTTTTTTTTTTATTTTTAATTTTTTATTTTTTTGAGATGGAGTCTCACTCTATTGCCCAGGCTGGAGTGCAGCGGCACAATCTCGGCTTACTGCAATCTCCGCCACCCAGGTTCAAGCGATTCTCCTGCCTCAGCCTCCCGAGTAGCTGGGACTATAGGCACCTGCCACTGCGCCTGGCTAATTTTTATATTTTTAGTAGAGACAGGGTTTCACTATCTTGGCCAGGCTGGTCTTGAACTCCTGACCTCCTAATCCAACTACCTCGGCCTCCCAAAGTGCTGGGATTACAGGAGTGAGTCACCTTGCCCGGCTGACATAGGTTTAACAGAATTTCTCTGGCCCTTATGCTGTGAAGGGGCTAGATAGGGAGAAGCAGGGAACCCTAGTTAAGAGACTGTTGCTGGCCAGGCATGGTGGCTCACGCCTGTAATCCCAGCACTTTGGGAGGCCGAAGTGGGCAGGTCATGAGGTCAGGAGATCGAGATCATCCTGGCTAACACGGTGAAACCTCATCTCTACTAAAAATACAAAAAAAAAAAAAAATTAGCCAGGTGTAGTGGCAGGTGCCTGTAGTCGCAGATACTCGGGAGGCCAAGGCAGGAGAATGGTGTGAACCCGGGAGGCGGAGTTTGCAGTGCGCCGAGATCACGCCACTGCACTCCAGCCTGGGCGACACAGCGAAACACCATCTTAAAAAAAAAAAAAAAAAAGAGAGAGAGACTGTTGCAATAACACAGCTGAAGATGACAGTACCTTGAACTAGACGGTAGCAGTAGATATATGTGAAGAAGATATACGGACAGAAGAAAAGCATCTGAAAAAAATGCTCAGTACCATTCATCACTAGGGAAATAAAAATTAAAACCACAATGAGATACCATTACATATGTACTACAACAACTAAATATAAAAAAGACTGATCAAGCATTTTCAATACATATAACTGCTAATACATGAATATCATTATAAAAGGAGTTATTCTCATCTTGATTCTAAAATTTTCCATCAGACATAGCACAACAAAGACTGACCTAGGAGTGAGAAGCCCAGTCATCTCATTTAGGTACTATCACTAGGTATTTAAGGTTTGTTCTTAGCTCACTATGCATTCACTCAATCAACAGATAAATATCTGCGGTAGGTCTCCTCTATGCTGAGTACCGGACACACGATGAAAGGTAAGCTAAGAACCTGACTTTAAGGACCTTACAGCCACTTCTGGCACATCATTTCAGTTTTGTGGGGCTCTGTCTTTCCCTCCTCATCTGTTGCACCCCTCGTGCCCTCCAGGTACACACAGAACAGTGCCTTTGTGACTCTGTCCCATTTGCCGGAATGGCCTTCACTTCCCACTCTCGTGCTCCCTCCAGACTGGGCTAAAATATGACTCGGATGATATATATTTTTTTCTAAAATAACAGCTTTATTAACATCATCCACACACCATAGAATTCACCCACCTAAAGTATACAATTGAATGGTTTTTAGTACATTCATGGAGTTGTGCAACTATTACCACAATCGATTTTAGAACATTTTATTACCCCAAAAGAAACTCCATGGCCCTCAGGAGTCCCTCCCGTTTGTCCCCAATTTCAGACTTGGACAATCACTAATCTTTCTGTCTCTATAGATTCGCCCATTCTAAACATTTCATATAAATTGAGTCATAAAATATGTTGTCTTTTGTGACTGGCTTCTTTCACCTGACATGATGTTTTCAATTGTGAGTCTATCATGCTGTAGAATGTATCATTACTTCATTCTTTTTTACTGCCATGTAATAAGTATGTATATACACACACCCCACATTTTATTTACCCATTCATCAGTTGATAGATATTTGGGGTGTTGTCAGTTTGGGACTACTATGAATAATGCTGCTATGAACATCCGTGTAGAAGTTTTTCAGTAGCATGTTTTGATTTCTGTTGAGTATAGACCTAGGACTGGAATTGCTACATCATATGGTATCTCTATGTTGAACATTTTGAGAAACTGCCAGAATGTTTTTCAGCCTGTATGACTTTAAATTCTACCAGCAACGTATGGGGGAGTTCCAGTTCCTCTACATCCTCACCAATGCTTATTATTATCTGTCTTTTTTATTATACTTATCCAAAGTAGATGTAAAATGCTTTCTCATCTTGGTTTTGGTTTGCATTTTCCTGATAGCTAGGGATGTTGAGCGTCTTTTCACATGTTTATTAATCATTTGTTAATAATGCAGTTATTATTAACATATCTTCTTTTAAAAAGCCCTATTAGGGTCTTTTGCCCATTTAAAAATTGGGGTGTCTTTTTATTATTAATTGTAAGTGTACCTTACACATCCTAGATACAAGTTCCTTGTCAGATACAGGAGTTACCAAAAATTTTCTCCCTTTCTGTGGGTTGTCTTTTTTCTTGATAATGTTCTTTAAAGGTCAAAAGTTTTTAATTTTGGTGACATTCAATTTATCGATTTTTTTCTATTGTTCTTTGTGCTTTTGGTGTCATACCTACGAAATCATTACCTAATCCAAAGTCAGTAAGATGTATGCCTATGTTTTCTGCTAAGAGTTTGATAAGTTTAGCTGTTACATTTAGTCTTTCATCCATTTTGAGTTAATTTTTGTCTACACTATGAGGTAGGAACCCAAGTTCTTTCTTTTACATGTGGGTATCAGGTTTTCCCAGCACCATTTACTGAAAAGTCTGTTTGCTCTCTATTGAGTTTTATTACCCTTGCTGAAAATCAATTGGCTGTAAATGTGTAAAATCTTTCTGGACCCTCTCCCACCACAGTAGGCCACACCCTTCGCTGAACCCCCATCACATTTACCTTCCTCACCAGACTATAAGAGTTGTTAAGAGCAGTAAATAGATTTATATTTTTCATTGCAATCCCCGTGCCTATGTGTTTGCAACACATAATAGGTTATCACTAACTATTAGTTAAATAAATGGCTGCATGGAAATAAGGTAATTACTCCCAGCTGACTCACAGTCTAATCATCTACAGAATGGAGGGGTGGACTAAGTTATTAAAGTCTTTTTGACCCTTGGTGCCCACCAAGCCATTGCTCTTTATTATGTGAGGCCCTTCCTTCCAGGCCATTGAAATAGGAAAGACTAAAGACAAAAGTTACTTCCTTTTATTTTTATTTTCTTGTTTTTTTGAGATGGAGTCTCGCTCCATTGCCCAGGCTGGAGTAGAGTGGCATGACCTCAGCTCACTGCAAGCTCTGTCTTCCAGGTTCAAGTGATTCTCCTGCCTCAGCCTCCTGGGTAGCTGGGACTACAGGCGCGTGCCACCACGCCTGGCTAATTTTGTGTATTTTTAGTAGAGATGGGGTTT
Source organism: Theropithecus gelada (assembly GCF_003255815.1). Taxonomy (NCBI): domain Eukaryota; kingdom Metazoa; phylum Chordata; class Mammalia; order Primates; family Cercopithecidae; genus Theropithecus; species Theropithecus gelada. Next base: position 217,132,124 of record NC_037668.1, on the reverse strand, counting down.
CACCGTATTAGTCAGGATGGTCTGAATCTCCTGACCTCATGATCCACCCACCTCGGCCTCCCAAAGTGTTGGGATTACAGGTGTGAGCCACCGCCAAAAGTTACTTTCATAAATTCCATTGCTATGTGGATAAGAAGCATCTTCTGAAAAATGCCAAGGTACATAAAGTTATTATTATATATTATTATTACTTTTCAGACAGGGTCTTGCTCTGTCACCCAGGCCGCAGTGGCATGAACACAATTTATTGCAGCCTTGACCTTCTGGGTGTGAGTGATCCTCCCACCTCAGCCTCCCATGTAGCTGGAACTACAGGCACATGACACCACACCTGGGTAATTTTTGGATTTTTTTTTTTGTAGAGACCGGGTCACACCATGTTGGCTAGGCTGTCTCAAACTCCTGAGCTCAATGATCCTCCTGCTTTGAGCCTCCTGAAGTGCTCAGATGACGGGAATAAGCCACCATGTCTCTCATGAAGTTATTCTCGACAATCAGCAGTGGTTGTAGGGAAAAAGGATTTTCATACCAGTAATAGTTTTTTAAAATCCATTATCGTGGTTCCCTTCTGAAAATCCTGATGTATTATTATATTGATGGATATGTGGTCATGTTTGCCTCTTCTGAGTTATTGTTTAAGGTGAAGCAGTGTAAACAGGGGAAAAAAAAGTCCAATTCTTCTTAGTATAAATGCCTTTAGAATGTCTTCCTCTAAAATCTCTCCCATTTTCTCTTCCCACGTCCCCGCTCCCCCCTACAACCGGCTACTTTTCTTTTCTTTTCTCTTCTTGTTTCTATAACTAAGGATAATCCTAGCATCTTTCTTGCTCTCCTAGCCACTGAAATAAGTCTATGGTATGTCAAATTCAGCACTGAGATACTTCAAACTTCATGTTCTGCTCAAGAAAAATCATCAGTAAGTCACATTAAGGTTATAGATTAATAAGATATATAGAAAGATACATATCTACATATGGATTTAAAATAGATACAGATATTTGATCCATTTGTTAGTCTGTGTTGACGCCGCCTTTAAAATGAAACATGTCTGGTGCTGATTATATAAAACCTTGCATAGCTTAAGTTGCTATACACATAGTGGACCTTCAGTAAATTAGAGAAGAAACACTGATCCTCCTACACTTCTACGATAAATTTAGTTGAAAATGACACCTTAAGTTTCTAATGCAAACTAGGATATGACAATCACCTCTCCATATGAGTGAATTCAGATTTCTTTGCAGAATATTCTAAGCAAGCTAAAGAAGAGTCCACACCAGGTGCAGTGGCCCAGGTTTGTAATCCCAGCACTTCGGCAGGCAGAGGTGGAGGGATGGCTTGAGCTCAGGAGTTCAAAACCAGCCTGGGCAACATAGCAAGACCTGGTCTCTACAAAAAATATAAAAAGAATTAGCCGGGTATGGTGGCATGCACCTGTGGTCCCAGCTACTCGGGAGGTGGAGGCAGGAGGATCACTGGAACCCAGGAGGGGAAGCCTGCAATGAGCCGAGATCGAGCCACCACACTCCAGCCTAGACAGCAGGGTGAAGCCCCAAATCCAAAAATAACAATAATAAAGAAAGAAAGAGAGAAGAGTCCAACAGAAAAGGTAGCATTTGCAATGATCTTTCGAGTAGAACAATTCTTTCTCTTCCATCTTAAGATCTCCTTAAAAGTTTATTTTTACCTCCCTTGTGTCCTTGGCAGCCACCCTTTCTCTAAAGATATGAGCATCCCCTTGCACTTTAATGGCAACTTTCACTGACAGCTTGACTCAGGAAGAAAGGCTAATACTACTACTTGTATAATTTATTGCCATGGAAAGAGGGTGTGTGAGAGAGAGAGAGAGAGAGAGAGAGAGAGAGAGAGAGAGAAGTATCAGGACTTCAGTTATAAGTAGAGAGATTTTATACAAAGAAGAATTTTCCATTCCTATAGGGAACTCCAGAAATTTTCAGGGATGGCAGAAGGCAGGCCAGAAATAAAGACCCTGCGGCGTTCTTGTCTTTTTCCTAAATGTAAGTGTAACAAATCCACTGAAGTACAGATGTTAACACCAAAAAGAGTTAAATTAACTTGACCATCTGTTAAGAAGAGTAATATGAAAGCTCTAAACACCTTGCAATTCATTAACACTCATGAGCAGCCTAGAGTTAGATCAGGAATCTCTGTGTAGGGTGTTCTGTCTCACACTGAACTCCGGTGAGGGTCAGGAAAACATGCCGGGGATCTGTAAAACTTCTAAGAGAATTGCAAAATTGTTTCTGGTTTCATTTTGATGATTTATTTTAAAAAGAACCCCCACAGCAAAATCTTAAGATGATCATATTCTAGGTCATCTGTGTCCAGAACTGCCACGCTTTTCATTGCACGCTTGCATTTATGAGGGCACCAAGTGAAAACAGAAAGTGGAAGCATTAACTATTAATGCTTTCTCCAGCGGGAATCCACCAATGTATTCCTGACCATCATAAGTTCACATACCTGAGAAACGCTGGCCGAAGAGATTTACTTTCACAGGTCTTGTAAAAGCTGGCTACTCCCCCACAATACTACCTTTGACACTTTGCTGGTGCCTCAAATCTTTCCAATAGAACTGAAATTTTAATTCAGAGTGGGGTTTTAATCCTTGTTGCAAATTAGATGATGTCTGTCTTGTAAGTAAACTTAACTCTTTACAAAGCTGGACATTTTATTGTTCTATTACCAATCATAACGAAAATATCTAAAATTGCAGATGACAGTCAAAATTCATTTTTATAATCTTAACAAAAGTGTCATGTTTATAAAATGAGAGTGAATAACTGGAAAATATAGAATAAAACTTGAGGCTCCATGCAATTTCTATTGATTTTATGAATATTGAATTCACAATTAAGAGGGGCAAAGAAATATTTCCTGTGTTTCTAGAAACGTAAGAATTTAGAGTTAGAGAAAAACCTTTGCTACCACTTGTCCAAAGCTTCTCACTTCACTGGGAAATAAACTGAGGCTCCAAGAGGTTTGCTCAGGAAGTTAGCTGGAAAAGCCAAATCAGAAAGTCAAGTCTTTGCACTCACAGTCCTTAGGCAAAGTAGTGCCCTGTATGATCTGTGTTTCACCTTTCATCAACAGTCATGTGCTAATCTTCCACAAATCAAGATAATTGTCAATTCTTTATTTCTACGAAAACAATCCTATATGACTCTAACACTGTAAATAAAATGCCATTTTATTTATGTTATCTGAAATTTGAAAAATCTTAAGATTTTTCCATTATGTAAAAACTACTACAAACCAAATGAAATACATATGCATACATTCCCAAATGATAACATGACTTCTATACCTGACTGCAGGGCATGCGGTATATTATAAGTAGACAATTATATTGGGATTCTGAGTATTACTGAAACCTTTTTTCTATGGGCAATCTATCATAGCAGAGAAGTGGCACTTGAAATATGGAGGTCAGTTATACAAAAATGCTATGGAATCAAAAGACACATATGTTCTTGAATGCACCCTCCTTTCTCACCCCCATTCCTTTGCTCAAGCTGCCATGTTGAAACTTCTAACCAAATGAATTTCTTCTTTTATCCATGCTGGGCAACATTCTTTTTTTTTTTTTTCGAGATGGAGTCTCGCTCTGTTGGCCAGGCTGGAGGGCAGTGGTGCAATCTCAGCTCACTGCAATCTCCGCTTCCTGGGTTCAAGCAATTCTCCTTCCTCAGTCTCCCGAGTAGCTGGGATTACAGACACACACCACCATGCCCGGCTAATTCTTATATTTTTAGTAGATGCGGGGTTTCACCACGTTGGCCAGGCTGGTCATGAACTCCTGACCTCAAGTGATCTGCTCGCCTTGACCTCCTAAAGTTCTGGGATTACAGGCATGAGCCACCATGTCTGGCCCTAGGCAACATTCTAACCATCCTGCAAGGATGCTCTCTTTCCCTCCCAAATTCCCATGCCCTCTGCATTTTGCTGATAGTTACTATGTTCTCTTTGACATATATTTATTGGCATACCTGGCTTACATACTCCTTTCTGACAGAAATTGATTATAGCCAAGTAGAGTGCACATAATATATGGTTATTGAATTAAAGCAACATACGAAGTTTAGGGCAAAAGGGCTCCAAATCTGTCATAGTGGCTGTTCTCAAAGTCTAACTTACTATCATTTTCCCTTAAAAGTATGTGTAAATGGCCACAGTAAAGTGATCACTATGAAGAATAAGGAGCAACACAGAAAAAATGGTTAAGATAATGTTAAATGAAAAATGCAAAAACCAAAACTAGAATCTATTTATATTTGCAAATATTATAGATGCATATGTACACAAAGTGGAAGGTAAAACAGAAAAATAAAAACAATTTGCACTGTTGGGTGATGGAATTACTGGCTTCTGTTAATGTGGTTATGTTTATATAATAAATGTTTTTAAATATATACATATGTAGTAATTAGTAATATTCATATTGGATATTGGTACTAATATTTCTGGACTATAAGAAAAAAGAAAGCATATGTAGTTGTCTTATCTCTAATGTCTCTCAGCTTGTTGGCTTGCATGGATGCATTCAAAGAACTGCCACTACCTGGTAGCTACCAGACTGCAGAGTTGGTACCTGAGAAGGCACTTTGCAAAGTTGGCAGTTGGCTGGTGAGTCAACTTTTACAGTCAAAACAAGCATGCAAAAAAATGTTCAAAGAACCAAAATACATGTCATCCACTGAAACTGAAAATAGAGCAAACATTATATTTCTTCAGGGCACACAGGAATATTCTTAGAGTCCAGTTTACAGTTTTCTACTTCCATCCAAAGGCAAACATTTATTTCTTAATGTTTCTCCTATAAGGCATATTACTTCTAAGAAAGCTGGTTTGTTTGCTATTTGTACTCTTATCTTCTAAATATACCTAAATTGCTATTTTCAGATGTAATGTCTCTGCTTATACATTTGATTTTTTTTAAAAAATTATTACGTTGAATAGCATTATCATCTTTGTTGGAAAATCAAATGACAAGTAGAAATTAATAGACTCTTTTTTGAGCATGTTAATTGAAAACACAGTGTATGAATGAGGTATACTTACACAGCCTCAGAAAACAACTGCCTAAATCATTAACAAAGTGACTAAATATTAAATGCCCCAATGATCTCCAACTCAGTATTATTCGCTGGATTGATTTGGAATTGCTCCTTTAGACAGAAAAATTGAATTATATTTTTTACTGCTAATTTTGTGATTTTACCAAAACGTGATGATTTTAAATGAAGAAAGTAATTCAGCAGTGTTTTAGAAAAATAAGTTCAATCAATAACTTAGACTTTTATTAAATGAACATATTTTAAATTATTTGCATAATCCAATAAATCCTACTTGTCCCATTCAAGCATCATCCAGGACAAGAACAAAAGAGGCTGATTTATTAGACATATGTGAGGCTGAAGAATTTTCTCAGAATTCTTGGTTAGGCTGTGATAAGAACACAAATTTATCTAAGTATGCTGAACAATGCTTTAGGGCATACTTAGGAGAAGATGCTATAAAAAAGCTTTATTGCATCACACACATGGAACCAGATTCTCCCTCTCATGGGCTGTAGCCAGCATGAAGTTCACACTACATTAATTTGCACTTGTCGATATGCTGCTTTGCAAGTATTCTTAAGGCATGTTCGAATGTGTACTCTGACTCCTCAACTAGAATATAAACTCCCTACGGGTAGGATCTGGGTCTCCTAGTTATTACCCCGACAGTGTCTAGCATACTGGTCTGGGTAAGCCAAGCCCTCTGGAACTGCTGTTGTCTTCGTGAGGAGCAGGGACAAGAATGTGCTAAGCCTAGAGATTGAAAGAGGGTGTGAAGAATACTGGAGAGCAACTCTGTCATCACCAGGACCGAGTGATTACATGTACCAAAGGCAGGCCCAAATGGCCCTTCTCCCAGTCATTTTGTAGAGGGAGAAGTGAGACTGCAGGTGGTACTTGGATAAGTTTCTGAAGTCTGGCTCTTGAGAAGTCATCCATTATCTTAGCATATTCCCCAAAAACCTTCTGAAAAAGAGTACATAGCTTTACAGACACAAAGCAGAGAATAGAACGGAAGAGGATTTTACTTTAATCTGTAAGTGCTAGGTTTCAAGTAGAAAAGACTAACACTGCTGTTATCCACTTTTAAAAGACACAACAATGTCTTTCTAGGATGCTTCCAGAATCAAATAGAAGACTGGACCTCAGAGGTCCATAAGCTGGGTCTTCGGGTAAATCATATTGCTGCTACTATTTAAAACTAAAAATTCCAGGGAAAAGGTTCCATGGCCTGTTGCAGCAATTTCAATCTTCTTACTGTCAGAAAATTCTTGTCTCAGGCTATTGTGATTTGTAGTTGCTGTAGTTAAATCCCTTTGTTCTTGTTCTGTCCATATTGAAGACTCAAATCAGGTGTTTAACTTTTTCCTTGAAAAAATCTGTCAAATCCTTGAAGACGTGAAGCAATGTTGAAGTCTTCTCTAAGCAAAAGGTACAATTCTTCAACTTTTCTTTATTGCTTTTATATTTCTCTAACTTTAAAAAGGACTGACTTAGGCCAGGAGTGGTGGCTCACGTCTGTAATCCCAGCACTTTGGGAAGCCTAGGCAGATGGATTGCCTGAGCTCAAGAGTTCAAGACCAGCCTGGGCAACATGGTAAAACCCTGTCCCTACTAAAAAACAACAACAACAAAATAGCCGGGCATGGTGGCGTGCTCCCATAGTCCCAGCTACTCGGGAGGCTGAGACAGGAGAATTGCTAGAACCTGGGAGGCAGAGGTTGCAGTGAGCCAAGATCTCACCACTGCACTCCAGCCTGGGCGACAGTATGAGACTCCGTCTCAAAAAAAAAAAAAAAAAGAAAAGAAAGAAAAAAGGACTGACTTTTAGGGCTTGGAGGCAGGCCGCCTTCTCCTTACACAAAGCCTATGATATAGATGCACTTCTTCCAACAGTCTAGTTAATTCAACTGAATTTAGGCGATAATTTCTGTGTCGCTATACTCCATCCTTCATGTCAGTGTCCAAGTGCTGAATCACTGCTGTAGATATGAGCAACCCTCAAATCCTTTTTTGCCCTCATTTTTCCAGCCAAAATTTTTGGATCTATTTGTTTTGTAGAGATACCCCACCCTAAATATTTGCTTTGATTGCTCCATTAAAGTCATTTCAAACTTGATGTTTTCTACTCAATAGTAGCCACAACTCCAAAATTATAATTTATAATTTATACAATACCAGTAAAAAAAAAAAAAGCTTTCTATATCAGCCTTATCTCTGAAAAATAAGAACCAACCTAAAAACAAAATTGTAAATATCAAATACAAAATAATACTGTATTTACACTCCCATCCAAGCTCCTAGTAACTCATATGACACTAATAAGAGAATGCCATGATTATCAGTGATACACTCACTTGGTAATGCCATTAGATTTTTAAGAGACCAAAGATGTGGCACATTTGTTGTACTGCAAAATACTCTAAAACCATTGTTATTATTTAAGACACATGGGTCTTCAAACTCAAAGCTCAGCATCCTAGTAACTCAGAGGAAACTTAAAAAATACAGTTGTATTTCTATACTCAAGGTAGGGATTGGCAACTTTTTCTGTAAAGGGTCAGACAGTAAATATTTCAGGCTTTGTGGGCTATATGGTCTCTACCACAACTCCTCAAGTCTGCTGTTATTGCAGGAAGTAGCAATAGGCAATATAGAAATGAGTAGATATGGCCGAGTTCCAATAAAACTTTATTTGTAACATAGATAGCAGGCCAGATTTGACCTATGAGCTGTAGTTGGCTAACACTTTTTTATGAATACTGGGCACATTAGCATATTGAATATGCATATGTGTCTGTATATGTAAGTGGAGTATATACACATATATTAGTATGCAAAATCTCCATTTGCCCAACCCCCTGGTCATGGCAGTTTCTTGGGCACGTGCTGTTTCAAAGGGCGCTTAGACTTGCAGTTTAACACTCTGTGGTCAATGTCTTGAAATTATCAGCAATTTTATCTTAGAATTGTGTTTTTTTTTGTCTTTGTTTTCCGAAACAGAGTTTGACTCTTGTTGCCCAGGCTGGAGTGCAATGGCACGATCTCGGCTCACCGCAACCTCTGCCTCCAGGTTCAAGCGATTCTCCTGCCTCACCCTCCTGAGTAGCTGGGATTACAGGCATGCACCATCATGCCCAGCTAATTTTTTTTTTTTTTTTTTTTGTATTTTTAGTAGAGACAGGGTTTCTCCATGTTGGTCAGGCTGGTCTCAAACTCCCGACCTCGGGTGAGCTGCCCACCTCGGCCTCCCAAAGTGCTGGGATTACAGGTGTGAGCCACTGCCCCCCTAGAATTGTGTTTTGTAGGTGTACTCTGATGGAACAATGGAGACTGAACTCCTATATCTGGTCTCATCTTTCCACTGCCTCAGTGCAGCCCTAGGCAGCTCTCAGAAATATACTCCTCTCCAGCTTCCTTTATCCCGCCCTGCCCTGCTGCTGGGGTGGGGTCCTCCACCCAGGGTGGGACCAGGGCATGTCACTGGGGGAGGTGTGTGTTCTGCTGTGTCTTTTGCCCCTGGCAGAATCCTGAATGTGTGTTTAGAGAGGACTGAGTCAAGTGTGCCCATCCCTGGCATCTTAGAGCCGGACAGGGAGGTAAGAATTCCCGCCCCAAGCTGGCAGTACCACAGCACACTCAGTGGATTCTGTGCAGAGCCTCTTACCCATCCCTGATGCAGACAGCAAATGTGTTGCAGTATGGAGACTGCGGTCTCTCAGGGGTCACCTGTCTGACTTCCTTGCGGGGGCGGCGGGGGGAGAATGACCGCCTGCTCTATGCTGGGACATAGTGTAGATCCTGTGGCTAGAGGAAAGAAGAACCCGGAAGCTGACAGGCCACATGTGCACAGCCCGTCACGGGCACCTGTGGGGTCTGCACTCCCCCGTAACTATCATCCCTATGCTGAAGAAGCCTAACATCAAATAGCAAATAAAAAGAGGCATGTCCAGCCTGGGTTGGTGAGGGAGGAGGGGCAAGGACAGACAGACTGAAGAAGAAAGGAAAATATTTTATATTTTAGTTCTTTTTACTATCACTTCTTTCCTGCTTTCTGAACAAAAGGGTCCTGTATTTTCACTTTGCACTGGGTCCTAATCAAAGGTTAGGGGCTATAAAGAATCATTTTCTGAGATTCATTTACCAAAAGGGAAGTTGACAAAAAACTCTATGTATGCATCACTGATTTCAGGTCAGCTCATCCGTGCAACGTTAGCGCTTCCTGCAACATTTCCAAATCTTAAATACAAGGCTCTGAAATTAATGATGAATTTAGGGTTTCAGATGCTAGGAAGCTCCTTTTGGGATGTGATTATCAGGAATGCTGCGTGGTAGCCATTTCCTTCAAATAGTTTGCTGTAGGATTAATATATGCCTCTTTAGAATGATAATGAGCCATTTTATAAAAATAAAGCACAAAATATTATGTACAAAATGTAACAGACAACAACAAAGAAAGATGAAATTTTACTAAGAGTTCTGTTTATTTCCTATTAAAAAGGGTAACACCAGATCATTCTAACACACAAAAACATACTTGTTTTCCTAATTTGAATAAACCAACTGTAAAAGAAACATTTTTGAGACAAAGAAATGTGAATATAGGCTGGGTGTTATTTGATATTAAAGAAGTATTGTTAAGATTGGTAGGTATGATAATGACATAGTATGTAAAAATATCCTTCATAGATCCACATGGGTATTTATGAGTACAATAACATAAGGTCTGAGATCCATTTAAAATACTTCTGCAAAAGAAGAAAAAGAGGTAGAGGAAGAAGACAGAAACGAAGAGGAAGAAGATGAAGACGAGAAGGTGGAACAGAAAAAACACGACAAAGAAGATGAAGGTGATGATGAGGACAGAAGTGGAGAGAAAAAAAGTAAGATAGATGGAATAGGATTGTGGAAGAGGATTGGAAAAATGATGAGTGTAGGTGATGGAAATGTGAGGACCCATTACAATATTCCCTGTACCCTCATATATGCTTTTAAATTCCCCTGATCGAGTGTGTGTATAACCATTGCCTAAAAAATTTTCTAATAAAAATCACAGTGCATATTTCACATTCTCCTTCATACCAAATGCCTTTTTTTTTCTGGTGCAAGAAGCATCCTCTGAGGCTGACAGGAATTATCTAAGCTGAAGAGATACAAAGGAGTTGATGGGAAGGATAATCCGCCCATCGGTTCCTGACACAATATAACGAAGAAAAGAAGAAAGTGGGTGGAAGAGGCTGTCATTGTTACTCTCCTAACCTTTCCTTCTAATTATGCCAGAGCCAAGGCTCAGGTCACAAGGAAAATTATTTTGGTGGTCAACCATTTGCCCTATTTTGTATACATCAAAAAGGCTCTTGTTCTCACACATTCCAATCTCACAGTTTCCCACCTACTTAAAAAATGTATCAAGTGGTCAGATGAACTAAAACATGAATAAAATGACTATATTATGAAGAACACCTTGTTTGCAAACCTACAGATAGCCTGCTTGTGATGCGGAATTGTAAGATGCACAACACTTCAACATTTAATCTACTTTCTATTATTGTAGGCATTTCAGATAAATGCTCAACATGCCCCGCTTTTAAAAGTTAAATGTAAATTTCTCTCTTGAGTGCAGATGGTGGCCAAGCAAAGTAGTTCTTTGGTCTCACAGACAGAAGGTCAGGTCATGGCTGAAAGACCAAAGAACAATTGCTGCTTTGCTCCTCCAAATCATCCATGGAATGAGACACCACTACTTTCTTTTCTGAAACTGTCTGTTCAATACAAAATAGTTAAAAGAGGACCTATAAGATTTCCTCACATTCTGTTGGGAAAAAAACGGTAACAAGCACATCACATCACATCACATCACAAACATCTTGTAACTGTTCAGAGGTCTTATTCCTAAAGCTGTGACTCTCCTAAAAAGGCAGTCTCTATCTAAAAACAACCCACTAAATGTCATTATGAAAACTGCTATTGTCAGAAAACTACTATTATCAGAAAATGGTTACAAATGAAAACTGCTCCTTGTAAATCCGGCAACTTTAGCCTCCATACCATCACGGATTAATTAAAATGAGATTTAATACTGCAAATACTTCTACTATTGCAAATGCTTCTAAACAAGTTATTCCTTTACAAGTGATATTATACTCTTATTGTTCCTGATGGGTTTTTTTTCCTCTAGAAAATTATAATGGAATTTTAAATAACTGAGACTCTTTCCTGACGTATTTTTCCAGTTAGTCCAAAATATTATGCTGTCAAAATGCTCTCAAATAATACAAAAGACCAAAAGTATGCCAATATGATTCCTTTAAAAAAATTACAATATATTAGGAAAGAAAAGTTATCTGTGATAAACTCAGTAGACCTAGGCCTTCAGTCCCTGATAGAAAGCATTTTCCATTCCACTATCAGGCACGCCCCCAACTGGATGAAATAAAATGTTTCATTATTTGCACATGTTAATAATTAAAAGTCTTCTGAAAATTTAAAACCCATTACCACAACACCAAATATAGTGGTTCAAATGCAGAATTTTACTTTGGTTGATTTTAATTTAGTACTAAGGATTTCAGTTATGACTTGAAAAGCTTTTTGTACTAATCTTCATTATCACTTTTGTTTTCAATACTTTTCCCAATTGTCTTTGCGTCATTTGTTGTAAAGACTTCATTGGCTCAAAAGAGAAAATATGTTGGAAAATATGATGAAAAACCTCGAACTAGAAACATATTTGAAAAAAATTTATTTGGAGCAACGTCCTTCTAAATTCTAAAACAATTATTTTAAACTATTGACCCTAAGAACCCAGTCTTATTATTTTCATTGAATAAACAACCTGCTTTCATTGAATGTAAAGAATGAAAACCTTCAAGGCCCTGTACTGTAACATAAAAATAGAAAATCAAAAGTCAGCCTATTAGAACTGCCTCTCTAAAAACTTTAACCATGTTGTCAACTAAAATTCGAGTATCTACTTCATCTCAATAAAGATATAACATAAAACATCTGTTCAAACTGAAATTAAAGTACGCAGCTTTTATCCACTAACATTTCTAATGTCACCGTATTTAGGCTTCATGAACAAACGTATTCATGGTTATCTCAGTTAAAACTGGTTTCACTCTGCCAACAATCAATTTGATTGACATATTTACATATCAACTCATCTCATCTTACGAATTTTAAACTTTTTCATTTAAAATTGGATTCAAGTTGGCATCTTTCAAGAACTTTATGTATGTATATTTTAGGTTCAAACTGTGCATTAGAACATTTCTTTTTACTTTTGTAAGTAATAGATACACATATCCAAATGTATATTTATGACCTGTCAGATTGGAATTGTGTATGCCTGCTGTTGTATTCTCACCATTTCATGTGAAAGGTGATAATTTTAGGCAACTATAAAAGAAATTCTCCTAACAGTATAAACTGGATCATCCCATTAGTTAGAAACAATACAAATAAATAACTTAGGAATAAAACAACATCAACTTGAGAAAGAATGTTACTCATATCTATAATTGCTGCAATTATGCTGTGTCCTCTCTTACCTGATCTTTAATTTCAAGATCCCTGTTAGTTTTTGCTCTGAACTCTCTGTGCTCTTTTTCTGCTTCATCCTTCTCCATGTTGGCTTTATTTAGCTGATAGCGCATTTCTCCACACACCTGTTAGATTGTAAAAACTGGATGATTACCTGCTGGAATCTTCCAGGCAATGCCTGCAATTAGATCCTTTGGTGCCCCCTAGAGGTCATATGGATAAAATACAACAAAACTTTTCTAAGAATGCCATTTTCTACTAGAATACTCAACGTAGACTGTTAAGATTCAGAAGCAACATTAGGGATTATTAATTCTAACAACTTGAAATTATAGATAAATAAATGCATAACTAAGGAATTTAAGTAATGTGCCCAAGATTATTTTATATAACGGTTTCAATTGCATATTATCAACCAAAATGCACTATCATCTAACCCTTAAATAGGTAAAGTTAGCAGTTAAAATGTTAAGCTATGTTATTATTCATTCACATTGATACAGTTAAACATTCACTCTATATAACAAAGTTTTCTTTTAAAGATTTCATCAGTTATGCTCTTTAAAAGGAAACGTATACAGGAATTTTTGTCTGCTGATAGACATACTATTGATATTTAGGTCTGTAGTATCCAGTATTGACTGCAAGGCTTGCAGATGTCATCTTATCATACACAATGCCAGGTATTCAAGTTAAGGAAGATTTTCTGGCAAAAGCCATAGACTGGAACTAAGCAGACTATGCACTTACGACTGTAACATTCAATATAAAAGGAAATAATTGTAATATAACATCAATAATGAACATACATAGTATCTTAAAAGTGTTGCGTATCATCCTCTATACTTAACACTAAGAACTTTGTTTTATTTATTTTTTCCAATCTAGGGCTGCTACAGACACGGAAATATATCTGAAAGGTGTTATTAGCAGATAAATCTAAACAAGCAGATTATGGGCCTTTTGAGAGAACTGAGAACCTATGGAAAGTTCAGTGAATGTAGAAGTCAGCTAAGCTGGCTTCTAATTTACAAATATATGGCTCTTAATATATTATCTCATGGTTATGCTTTCTTGAAACTTTTCAAGTATTTGATATTTCTCCAAAAATAACGATTTTGGAAACTTTAGAAATCAGTTTCATCATTACTGAGGTATCAGAACAGACTAAGGTATAAAACCTATACACATTTAAGCTGGGCATAATGGTGCATGCCTGTAGTCCCAGTTCCTCTGGAGGCTGAGGCGGAGGGATGGCTTCAGCCCAGGAGCTCAGGACTGCGATGTACTGTGCTAGTGTCTGTGAATAGCTACTGCACTTCAGCCTGCACAATACAACAAGATCCTGTCTCCAAATAAACAAAACAGAACCTAAAAAGTAACTTTAAAAATAATCTACGTTTAAAAGCTATGGTGACAAGACAGAAGAAAAAGTCAACAGGCTTCTCCCCAGTGGCCCTCAGAAAGCTAGAACAATAACGAACTTATTAAAAATTCTGTTGAAAGTTCAAATGCCTTCAGTGTGCGAGAGTTTATTCTTCCCATTTCAAAAATTATAAATTTATAAAAACTATTCATTTTAGACCTAAATAAAAATTACAAATTCAGAGTGACAGGAAAAAAAATGAGAGGAGCCATATTTTATTTTCTTTCTCATTTGTTCACAATTACTATTTATTTCTATGAATAAAATGGAATAAAACCCTGAATTGATAATGTCAGAAGATAATGATTATACAACCATGATGTTTAAAACCCAACACCAATACAAACTTGTTAGGTAAAAACTGTTTAAGCATCAGGTTACATTTAAAATTATTTCATCCCTTCATTTTACTCCTACGGTTCCCTGCTTTACTACTTTCAGTTCAGCATTTGCTACGTTTATCCACAACACTGAAATTCTTTTTCAAATAAATTAGCACATTAAATTGAACCAGAACTACATTATCTCCACGTTGGAAGCAACTTCAAGGCGATTTAGTCTAATCACTCTTCTGATGCATACATATGTCCTTTCAGCTAGTTCTTGAGACAGAGAACTCTCTCTCTGCTGTACCGACTTCAACAGAAAGCTGCCTCTCTATTAACAACTGAAAACTGTCTCATCATAGCTTTCACCTATAAATCTAGGTTAAGCATTCCCATCCTTCTGAACTAATTCCTTCACTTCCACCCTATCTCCACACAAAAATTTGAGCTTCTTACACTTGTACATTAGCTAGTAGGAATTTTGAAAAGCAAATGGAGAATTATAGAAACTCAAGAAAAAGGGGAAAATGGCTCCCTTTCCTAATATATGTTAAAATTAATTTTAATTACTGAATTACAGAGCAACAATGGCATTACAAATATGTCAAAATTTTGGAAAATACATTGAGGAATAAAAGGCAACATGGAAGGAGTATTTTAAGCAAATTATCTATATATTTAGTGGTAAAAAATAAATTGATTTTATTAGTTTCTTTGTTTTAAAGCAATTAACTATTGAAATCTAGATGGACTACTAGTATTTCTTACAATAT
Organism: Theropithecus gelada; assembly: GCF_003255815.1. Taxonomy (NCBI): domain Eukaryota; kingdom Metazoa; phylum Chordata; class Mammalia; order Primates; family Cercopithecidae; genus Theropithecus; species Theropithecus gelada. The sequence continues at coordinate 217,116,973 of NC_037668.1, read as the reverse complement.
GTATCTTAATCATTGCCAGTAAAGACCATTAAACATTTTAGTTCTTGATTCACGAACCAGTGACGCCCATAGCACAGACAATGTAGTATTTTCAAGTATAAATTTAAGCACCAATACAATAAGATCATGTAGTATTAGAATCTTTATTTTAATGACCAAGTCTGAAAAGGAGTAGGAAGTGGAAGATTTTTTATGTCAAGCACACCTTTTAAATTGTAAATATATGTCTTTGGCAATTATTGTAAACACCAACCCTATGCTATCTATGGTAAAAACAAGGCACTGGTAATTAATTTAGAAAAATGAGATTTATCAAATATTCAATAATTGAAGTAATATAACTCTTATTTATTTGTAAGTCTGTCTCCGCCACTCAACCCTTAAGCTCTTCAAGGCCGTGACGTGTGTCTAATTCATCCTTGTACATGCAATACCCATTAAGGGGCTGCATACAGTAACTGAATGTTTGCTGAGTAACTGTTAGGTGGTCTTTTATTATTCTTGAAATCACAAAACTTTTCTACTCCAAACTTCCTCCTGATAACAGTAAGAGTTTTGTACATTAGGAAAACATTTTTCAAAGAAAATATTTCCTTAAGTAACGATTACACTAAAATCTCTTTCTGTACCTTTGTGACATCCATTTCCCGAGAAGCAAGCTGGCTTTGAATTTCCTCTAGTTGATTAATAGCTGAAATCTTTTCCTTTGTAATCTTTTCCACCTGGGCCTCCAGTTGGGCAATATTCTGAGACAAGATCAACATCTGTAAGGGAAAATAAAAGTTCTAAACAATAATGTCATTTGACAAAACAAATACCAAAACTTTCTTGAATTAATAGCATCTCAGCATAGTCACTGGGCTCTGTGAGCCATTTCTCTGTGGATTGGGTACGTTCATTTTTCTCCTTCCTCTATTCACCTATGCCCAGTGAACTGAAATATGTACTTCTCTCCTATTCATCCCCCTGATCTCTAACCTTAGTTTGAAAAATGTATAACAAGGTGATAAAATCAATGTGTTGGTTGAAACCCTAAGGTGACAGATATCAAACACCCAATTAAGTTATGAAACAGCGTGCCACAGATACATTCAGAGGAGATACAGAAGCAGACAACTCTTAAACCCTTCTTCCACATGGAGAGTATAAAAGGACAGATGGGGAGAGTTAGGGAGGAAGTTCTTTACAGAGAGCAACTGGTCTGCTGTGGGTCCCACTACCCTTCCCCCAAAACCAACAAAGACGAGGCTCTGTGCAGTGCCCTTTGTTGGTAAAATCCCAACCGACCCCCTATTATCTAGTTCTCCCTCATTTCTCCTATAGGTTTCAGCTCAGCCATTATCTCCTCTCCTCTAGGAAGTCTTCCTTGACTCCAGTTCCCAGCACAAAATAGGTGACCCTTCCCATGTTCAGGGTTGATATTCAGCTAGTGTGCACTAGGACAGTCATGCTTGTTGTTTGTAGCCTGTGTCCACTCTCACTATTTCCCACACTGTAGAGATTAATGTTTTGAATATCACTATGGCATGTGCTCCTACAATCTCAGTATATATACCTCCGTCACACCACAACCTCTGTGTACCTCGACCACAGTACTCATCCCACTATTTTTAGTTGTCTGTTTCTTCATTAGAGTAGAAGTTCCTCAAGAGGTACCGAATATTTGACGAATGAATAAATAATTAGAATAAATGGCTTTCCAATGGACTCTATGGATATTAGGTTCTTAGTTTTTCTTCTCAAGATTAGAAATGCTTTCTAGATCTTAGATTTATCTTTTATAGCTTTTGGTTTCCAATTACGTTTTGTTCTTATCCAGGAAGTCGCTCTTCTAGGCTCTTAATTTCTTACTGTACTGGCAGTTTTTAAAATGTAGAAGCAGCAAAATATATAGGAATATCTATCAATTTTTATCTGTTAAAACAAGAACTGGTCCCACATTTTAAATAATGATGTTTGAAATTTACCATTGTATGCTGACATGGGTGTGAATTCAGTTTTATAACTTAAATCAATTACTAAAATTCTATGATAAAAATAAAAATCAACATTGAACCAAAGTTGTAGTAAATTAAGACCCTTAGATCAATCAAACAAAGACAGGTGTCTGCCTTTGAACTACAGAACTAGCTAAAGTTTACCCTATGAAAATAATTTAGGCAGATATATTAATTAACTTCTCTGAAGGTAGTGGAGAATTGTATATTTGACTTATGGTTGTTTAGATGTCCCTATCATCAAAGGATTGTCTACAAATCTAATTTTCACATACAATTAGTTTTACTAATAACAAACTAAAAAAATATTCTTGAGCACATTACAATATAAACCTAAGGTTGAAAAGAAGTTAAATATAACAAATCAAAAATATCAATTTAATTTCTTAATTTAAAATTTTGAGTTCATGAGTACACATATCATGAATGTGTAATTTTAGCTTTTCTGGAACCATATGACAGCAACAAACTTCAATTACCAGCTACTAAAAATCATATTTTACTTATTTATGTGGACATATATAACTGACGGTAAACATCTTAACATTGTTTGGTTTTTGAAGTAAATATACTTTTATTTTGCTAATTATAAATTCTAGTCCATTTCTCTTCTAAGGCATGTCACAAATCTCTCCCGTTCCTTAGGATTCCTCCCTCTGCCACCCGTCATTTCCTTACTTTGCCCACTACCTGTCTGCTACCTCCTGTCGTGCACTTTCTGAGGTCTCCCCTCCTGTTGTCACACCTTCTTTTTCCCCACGCCCACCATCTGGAAGTCAACATTACACGGCAGGAGCTTCTCCATCCACATCTGTTGCAGAGCCAGAAGTAACACAGACACAGCTGCAACACTGCTGGATGTCCAGGACGTTGACATCAGGTAAGTCCTTTAAACTTTGACAGGGGCAAGGAAGAGACAAGGACACCCAGGTTGGGAGAGGTTGATAGAAATTTCTGCAGAGCAGTCCCTAGTGTATTGAACATGGTATGAAGCTGTACTCCCTATGCAAGAGATAAGAATTAAGGATTTTAACAATGGATACTGTCAAGGAAAGCAACTGAGAAAATGTGTGGACCTCAGGGGGTGCTCAATAAATAAATGATCAATGGCTGAATGAACTAACAAAGCTGAGTGCTCACTGCAACCAAGGACCATTAATGAAGATAACACACAAACTCACAGCAAGTACTGTTGATGGGGAATGATTCAAACCTGTCTAGGTAGAAGGCATCTGTTCTCCTACAGTTTCCCACACAAATGGAATTCTTTAAAAAAAGAAAAGTAAGGGAGGAATTTAAAAAAAAAAAAACAGAAAGAAAGAAAATCTGTAAGTTTCACAAGTATTCCTACTGTTAGGAAAGCAGAGGTTCTTGTTCTAGCACAAACTTTAACTACCTAGCACTTACAATGTTATAATTAATTGGTTAGTCATTATGTTCTTGTGCCAGGCAGTGTGATATGCATTCTCTCTTTAAATCCCCTTAGAAAGGCCGGGCAGCGTGGCTCATGCTTGGAATCCTACAGCTTTTGGAGGTTGAGGCAGGAGGACTGCCAGGAATTCAAGACCAGCCTGGGCAACATAATGAGACCCCATTTCTACAATTATTTTTTAATTAGCCGGGCACGGTGGCACATGCCTGTAGTCTTAGCTACTCAGGAAGCTGAGGCAGGGGGATTGCTTGAGCCAAGTAGTAGGAAGATATGATGAGCTATGATCACACCACTGCATTCCAGCCTATGTGACACAGTGAGACCCTGTCTCTAATAAATAAATAAAAAATAAATCCCCTAGAGAAGGAATTATATTAAATTAATTTTATTTGAAAAAATGAGATTCAGAAAACTAAGTAACTTGCTCAAGTTCATTCAAACTAATAAGTAAAAGGTAAAGCTGGGCTTTATATAAAAGTCTGTCTGCTTTTACTAACATGAAGGGCCAAGAATTCTATCCAATAAGGCTCCTTCTCTCTTTCTCTAAAACAATAGCCACAAGCTAAAATTTATTAAATGCCCATGGTAAGTGAGACATTATATTAGATATTTTCTAAACATTATCTCACTTAATTCTATCAATTCTTGATATATTAACTTCATTTACTTCTCTGAAACTTAGAGAGGTTAAGTGAATTGTTCAAGGTCACAGAAAGGTCAAGCTGGATTCAACTCTAAATCCTTTTACTTCAAAACCATTTTCTGCCATTTCCTGATGAGAGTTGGAACCTCAGTGCTAGGACCACTGTCAGCTCTTTATTCACACATCTTTATTTAGAGCAGGATCTTGAGACAAATGTCAGGGCTTCCTAGGGACAAAAGCATCTTCAATGACTCTAGCTCAGAAATGTGTGGTATTGAATACAGACCTAGAAATAAAGTCACACACATACAACCATCTGATCTTCGACAAACTTGACAAAAATGTGCAATGGGGAAAGGATTCCCTAGTCAATAAATGGTGCTGGGATAGCTGGCTAGCCATATGCAGAAGAATGAAACTGGGCTCTTACCCTTCACCATATTCTGGTGTTTGCTAGGTTTGCTGTTTGCTGTTTGGTGTTTGCTGTTTGCTATTATACCATTCTCTCTTATACAACACTCAGTCCTACATGGGCCTTGGGAAAGAATTGATGACTAACTTCTTAAAAGCAATTGCAACAAAACCCACAAATTGACAAGTGGAACCTAATTACACTGAAGAGCTTCTGCACAGCAAAAGAAACTATCAACAGAGTAAACAGACAACCTACAGAACGGGAGAAAATAGTCACAAATTATGTATCACACAAAGGTCTAATATCCAGAATCCATAAAGAAAGTAAACAATTGGCCGGGCGTGGTGGCTCACGCCTGTCATCCCAGCACTTTGGGAGGCCGAGGCAGGTGGATCACGAGGTCAGGAGATCGAGACCATCCTGGCTAACACGGTGAAACCCCGTCTCTACCGAAAATACAAAAAATTAGCCGGGCGTGGTGGCGGGCACCTGTAGTCCCAGTTACTCGGGAGGCTGAGGCAGGAGAATGGTGTGAACCCGGGAAGTTGAGTTTGCAGTGAGCCGAGATCGCGCCACTGCACTCCAGCCTGAGCGACAGAGCAAGACTCCATCTCAAAAAAAAAAAAAAAAAAGAAAGTAAACAATTGAACGAGCAGAAAACAACCCCATTAAAAAATGAACAAAAGACATGAACAGACACTTCTCAAAAGAAGACACACAAATGGCCAACAAACATATGAAAAAGTGCTCAAGATCACTCATGAATGATATGGTTTCGACTTCTGCCCCAGCCCAAATCTCACATCACATTGTAGTCCCCATTGTTGGAGGGGGGGCCTGGTGGGAGGTGATTGAATCGTAGGGGCAGGTTTCCCCCTTGCTGTTCTCATGATAGTGAGTTCTTACAAGATGTGGCTGTTTAAAAGTGTGTAGCACCTCCCCTTGCTCTCTCTTCCTCCTGCTCCAACCACAGAAGACATGCCTGCTTCCCTTCCACCATGACTGAAAGTTTCCTGAGGCCTCCCCAGCCATTCTTCCTGTTCAGCCTGCGGAACCATCAACCAATTAAACCTCTTTTCTTTATAAATCACCCAGTTTCAGGTATTTCTTTATAGCAGTGCAAGAACAGACTAATACACTAATCATCACAGAAATGCAAATCAAAACTACAATGAGATCCCATTTCACACCAGTCAGAATGGCTGTTATTCAAAGGTCAAAAAACAACAGACCATGGAGAAGCCACAGAGAAAAGGACACTTCTGCTCTGTTGGTGGAATATACATTAGTTCAGCCACAGTGGAAAGCAGTTTGGAAATTTCTCAAATAACTGAGAACTACCATTCTACCAGCAATCCCATTACTGGGTATATATTCAAAAGAAAACAAATTGTCTTACCAAAAAGACACACGTACTCACATGTTCACTGCAGCACCATTCACAAGAGCAAAGACATGGAATCAACCTCGGTGCCCATCAAGAATGGACTGGATAAAGAAAATGTGGTACATATACACCACTGAATACTACGCAGCCATAAAAAATGGAATCAGGTCTTTGGCAGGAACATGGATGAAACTGGAGGCCATAGTGTGAAGTGAATTAACGCAGGAACAGAAAATCAAACACTGCATGTTCTCACTTACAAGTGGGAGCTAAGCATTAGGTACTCACAGATATAAAGATAGCAACAACAGAAACTGGGCATGACTGGAGAGGAGAGGCAGGGAGCGGGGCAGGGGTTGAAAAACTAACTATTGGGTACTCTGTTCATGTAGGGGGTGACAAGATAATTTGTAAACCAAACCTCAGCAACATGCAATATAACCAAGTAAAAAACCTGCACATGTACTCCCTTGAATCTAAAAGTTAAAAATAAATGATAAATAAAAACTGTGCTGCATTTCTGTCACCACCTTTATTCATGAAACAACCGTCAGCATAAGAGAGAGGTTCTGTTACATATGAAGGTACCTGGAACACTGCCAGGCACACTTCAGCCTTCGTTTTTCCTTTCTTATCAGGAATTCTCATCAACGTACTTCTACACAGTAGAACTACTCAGCAAGGCAAATGGTTTCCAGCAAACAACCAAAAAATACAAATTTCCTAGGTGTGAACAATAGCTGGTGTTTGCTATTGATGCCATTCTCTCTTACACAACACTCAATTCGTAACTGAATCTCCTTTCCATGTCTTACTCATATTGGTTACAGGTGGCGTTCCTTCCCCCATACTTTGTGTTTCTAAATCCCATTTATTCTTGGAAGCTCAATTAAAATGCCACCCTTTCCATAAAGCCTTCCACGATCTCTGGCAGACAATCAGTTCTGATCCTCTGAACTCTCAGCATTTTAGTCATAACTTCTCAATGGCATAGGGACTTTTTTCTTTTCCTTGTAATTCATTCCTTCATTCATCTAATATATACTGAGCACATTTTATATGAGAGGAATGTGCCAGGCATTGAGGATGTTACATGCAAGGGACTCACTGAACTAGGGGAAGCAAACTATTCAACATGAATTTGTAATGAATTCAGTTATGGGAGCCCACAGGAGACCATCCCAATTCAGTTATGGGAGGCACTGAGAGGAGATGGTACCAAGAAAAACTCTTGGGCAGGCGCAGTGCTCACGCCTGCAATCCCAGCACTTTGAGTGGCCAAGGAGGGTGGATTGCTTGAGTCCAGGAGTTCGAGATCAGCCTGGGCAACATGGCAAAAACCTGTCTCTACAAAAAACACAAAAAATTAGCCAGGCATGGTGGCACGCCTATGTAGTCCCAGCTACCTGGAAAGCTGAGGTGGGAAGATTACCTGAGCTCAAGAGGTTGAGGCTAAGTAAGCCGTGATTACCCCACTGAGCTCCAGCCTGGGTGATAGAGTGAGACCCTGTCTCAAATACAAACAAACAACTCTGAAGAATCAGTGAAAGAGGGCAGAGGAGGATTCCTCTAGGCAGGGGGCAAAGCATACGCAAAATCCTGCACTGAAAAAAACAGTATGGAAGGTAGGCATATGTGCATGCTTGGGGAAGTACAAGTAGGTCAGTGTGGTGAGGGTGCAAAGAAGAAAAATGAAGGAACATAAGACTTGAGAGCCAAAGAGAGGAAGAATATTGTAGAGTCTTCATGCAATGATAAAGGATTCTAAATTTTATCCAAGGTTGCAGGGAGACGTGAAAGGATTTCAAAGCAAGAGCCTGACATGTTGAGAAAGATCGTCCCAGTGGCGGTTTGGAGAACAGATACGAAGGAGGTGAGACTGCAGGCAAGGACACCACAGGGGCTACAGGAACCATCCAAGGATGAGATATGGGTAGCAGTAGGACGGAGAGACAGGGCAATGTAAATGCTCAGGGGCTTAAGTCTTAGAGCCTGGTGATGATGAGATGTGTGGGGTGAGAAAGATGGGGGAGAAAAGGGTGACAAGATTTCTGTGCTGGATAACTGGATAAACAGTGGGTCCACTGGGATAGGGAAGGTGGAAAGTAAAGCTGGTTTGGGAGCTCAGTGTACAGTTAAGGATTTAGAAATCAAATAGCTTTAGTCCTGAAGCTTTAGGTCCTAAGGCTATATACATGGAACTCAAGCCACAGTACTGCTAAAGACACCTAAATCTTTAGCTCCCTGCTAAACTCTAGAACCTCCTATCAAGCTGTTTTCTGGATGTGTCTCCTTTATTGCCTCAAAGGCACTTTAAACTCAGAGTAATGTAAAAAGCACACATCATCATTCTCCCAAATCAAGAATTTGAATTCAAAGAAATCATAAAAGGAAAGAGGATCTTTTAAGGAGAAAAAATATCAATAAATATAGCACAAACAGATCTTCAGTGAACATAGCAATGGTAATTTCATTGGCTGTGGCATGGAAGTTGAAGTAAGTGACAGGTGACAAAATAAAGACAACATGTATGGACAAATCTTTCAAGAAACTCTATTAAGAGAAAGAGTCAAAGAGGGAGATGGAATTACTGAAGTGGTTTCCAACTTTGGCTGCACATTGGAATCACCTGGGTGGGTTTCAAACATACTGACACCTGAATGCTACTCTCAGACATTTTGATGTGATGGGCTTGGGGTACTGTTTGGACAATCAGATTTTTAGAACTTCTTGTGTAGCAAAAATTAAGAACCACAGATTAGAAGAAAGATTGTTTCTTTCAACAGTAAGAGACATTTGAAAGTATTTTCCTGAGGATAAGAAAGTGACTGTAGTGAAGGAAAGATTGATTCAGAAAAGTGGAGGGAACAAATGGAATGAGTTCGAGGGGGTGAAGGAAACGGCGTCCATGGGAAGCGGAAAGGATTAGGAAGACGCCTTTCCCATTCAGACTGGGTTGGAATACAGGTGAAAATTTATTTTAAGGCATGAGGAAGATAAATAGTTGAGGTGGTCATCACCCAGTGGCTTTAATTTTCTGTGTTAGAGAAGTAAGGCTCTCTGCTGAGAATAAGAGGAAAAGTGGTATTATAGAGAATTTGAGAAGAACAAGTGATGTAAAACAGTCTTTAAAGAAATGCATTTAAGATACCATCACTTCCCACCTGGACTACGATAATCACCTCCAGACCGGGGCCGCGATAATCACCTCCAGACCCGGACCGCGAAAGTCACCTCCAGACCCGGACCGCGATAGTCACCTCCAGACCCGGACCGCGATAGTCACCTCCAGACCCGGACCGTGAAAGTCACCTCCAGACCCGGACTGTGAAAGTCACCTCCAGACCGGGACCGCGAAAGTCACCTCCAGACCGGGACCGCGAAAGTCACCTCCAGACCGGGACCGCCAAAGTCACCTCCAGACCCGGACCACGATAGTCACCTCCAGACCGGGACCGCGAAAGTCACCTCCAGACCCGGACCGCGAAAGTCACCTCCAGACCCGGACCGCGAAAGTCACCTCCAGACCCGGACCGTGAAAGTCACCTCCAGACCCGGACTGTGAAAGTCACCTCCAGACCGGGACCGCGATAATCACCTCCAGACCCGGACCGCGAAAGTCACCTCCAGACCCGGACCGCGAAAGTCACCTCCAGACCGGGACCGCGAAAGTCGCCTCCAGACCTGGACTGCAATAACCACTTCCATACCTGGACTACGAGAATCACCTCCAGCTGATCTCCAGGCATCGATTCTGCTTCTCCTTCCAATCCATTGACAAAATGATTTTTCTCAAATATAAATGGCATCGTGACACTGACAAATTCAAAACCATTCAATGGCTTTCCATCCCTTTTTCGACAAAACTGAAAATCCTTCATATGGATTTTAAAGCCATTCATGATTCCATCCCAACATAAGTCTCCAAACTAATTCCCACTACTCTGCTCCTCTCCCTCTATGCTCCAGCCATCAGGGCCTTCTCCAAATTCCTAGAAAGTGCGATCCTTTCCAGGTCCAGAGTCTTGGACATGTTATTTTCCTGGGCCTGAAACCCTCTTCCCCTCTTCACCTGACCACTCGTCAATGCTTTCAGGTCTCATTTTCAACATCTCTTTCTCAGGAAAGTCTTTCGTGACTGCCTAGATGAGGTCAGATTCCTGTTACCCATGTCCACGGTATCCTAAACTGAACCTTATGGCTTTATCGCAATGATGATCGAAAACTCACTTATGAAAATATTTGTGTAATGTCTACTTCTCCTACGAGTTTGTAAGCTTCATGAGGAAACTGCATCGTTCCTGTGACTACAACATTCCCAGCCCCCCCAGTTAATATCTGTTGAGTGTGGAATGAAGAAGAGAGAGGAAGGCATAAGAGGACTGCTAGAAAGCACTGAAAGAACCATGGACACCGAAGACCTGGAGTCTACAGCTGTGTCATCTGCAAGGCTGTGCGATTTTTACCAGCTGAGATCACCAATCCAGGGCAGAGAAGGTAGGTAGTAGGGTTTTGACAGACACAATTTTAAAAAATGGATAAGAAGACAAGGACATTTACAGAAAATGCCTGAGTTTACTCTTATTAAGACTTAAAACTCACAGGGCAGAAGTTGTGATTTTTCTCTATACATATCTTTAGGCCTCCACATTGCTTTGCACACAGTACATTCTCAGTATATATTGATTGAATGAGTTAATTATCATACATTGGAATCTTATAACAACATAGAATTTAACTGTGAGTCCACTTTTCAAAACAAACATGTCACGCAGTTGTTTTGGTTACTTGATGGACCACAACTTGCTCAATTCGAGTCTAGTCAGCAATTTTAAAGCTAGGTCCCACTCAACTCTGTATTCTAGTTTGTGAACTCTTTTTCAAAGACTGTTCATTTCATGCTATCTGTTCCTTTCGCCTTAAATTTCTCTCTTCATCTGGTTACCATCATTATTCATCATGTAATTTGTCAGAACGGATTTCATACAGAGTGCATCATCACTTTCTCTTGGTTACTCAGTTTCTTACAAGTGTTTTCATCTTCTGCAGGTTTAATTTAGGGGTAGGAGATAAAGCAGGGGAGTCATCTCTCCTTGATTTAGCCAAGGTTGAAATAAAATCTGGGTATCTTCATAGCATGCCTCTGGGAAACATGACAGAGGGAATCCAACAGAATGGCAGGATTTACAGTAAATTTTGTAATTTCATTTTATGGAATTTAACTGATTATTTTATCTGAAAAGATCAACACAAACTATTGAGAAATATATGAAATGATAAAACATTTTTATGAACTCTAAATTATAAGAAATTTAACTACTTACATAGTAACAATTTTAAAATTTAAGGTTCATTCAAGAACTCCAGCCTATGGAATCATCAGTGGCATCGTAAAAAACCTTTCTTCTGCAATGTGGATAACAGCAGAGTCCTTAAGTACCTTTGATCCCATGGACTCCCTTTCTTTCGTTATTTCCTTTTTCATCATGTCTTTCTCAATGGCCCTTTTCTCTTGCTGAGATGCAAGTTCTTTTTCAAGTCGCTCCGCCTGCCTCTCCAGCTCCTTCCTCAACTGGTCACACTGGATTAAAGCCTGCCAGGATAGAAGAGATTGAAAGAGGAGTTTAGAATTTGGAAAAAATATGGGGAAAATGAGATAATTAAGCTTTAAGTATATTTAAAATAGTTAAAATTCACTATAAAGCCCATTAGAATAATTTTGTATTTGTTTATCAATACCACTTATTGACCTAAGAGAGTATCCAAATGTTACATGTATTGACATAGTTCAGTTTTCATGATTAAAGCCATATTAATTAATCAATGACAAAATTCAGGTAATGAACCTTGATGAAGGCCACAGATGAGTCAGAATTTTAAAAAAGGGAACCAGGAAAACTAAGTGCTCGAATATTTTCAATTACATATCATGTTTCTACTACAAGAAATACATAAGCATCCAACTTAACTCATTTCTTATTTGCTCATGGTTAAAAATTATTGGAATACTTCAAATGATAGATCAAAATACTACAATGAAATGTTGAATATATCATTACACACAGGCATCTTTTGTTTAATACTATATAATAATCAAGTTTCCTTAAATATAACCAAGAGAAAATTTAGTTCACTCCCCTTAAACATACAACTGAAGTAAAAATTATGTAATAATCATAAGTTAAATGGAAAGACTCAAGATAGTATTCACTACTTAGTTTTATGCGGATCTTCTATTTCTGGTAAAGTTCATAACTGTCCTTTACTGTAAATTTCCCACTCTGCATTTCCAGAAATAAAAACTCTCTAACGTCCTTTTGGCCACTTTTACAATATCTTTATTTTTAACACCCAATAATAAAATATGACTTCAAAAATCCCAATTTGGAGAGGTCTTTTTTTGTATAAATGTATGGGGTACAAATGTAATTTAGTTACATACATAGATTGCATAGTAAAATCCCAATTTTTTAAAATCCTAATAAAAGTAAAGTACTATAGCATCTTATAGTCTTATTCCAGTGGCTCTTATATACAATATCCACCTTACACAACCTCTCTTTTCTCCTGAAATGGTAGAAAGAACCCCAGGTCTCATATAACTCACATGCTATGTGATTATAAATTTCATAGTCACATTTGATTTTAATGGAGACTGAAATGGCCTCAGTAAGCACTGTAAGTTTTATGCATAGTTATGCTTCCCTCTGGTGAAAGCTATAATAAATTCAGACAATAAATATCTAGGATATGTGAATTTTCCTCTCTTCATCTGGAAAGCATTAAACTCCAATTTCTTTTGGTCTTTCTGAAAAGTTTCTATGCTCCCAGGCATAAAATGTAAAGGTAAAATTCAATTGTCTCAGATTAACTAATAAACAAATACAATGAGTAAAAATGATTCTTCTAGGGAGTTAGTCCCAAGTCCAAATTCCAGCTGAGAATGCCTGGCAAAGGAAATTTTAAATTAGATATTAAAATAAATGAAAAGGCATACTTTTTCTATAATTTAAGCCCTTGGAGCTTGAAATACGAATTAGTTACTTTTGTGATTCAAAATGTAATTGCTCTTACGAAAAATATTTCACATGAATCTAGTAAATGTTCATAACTCTCCCTGATATAATGAATACTACTGGTATGAATAGACAAAATGCTTACTTAATATAAACCAATATATCCAATCAGAAAGTTTTCAATTGAACAAAAACTCAGGAGTCAACATCATTAAGTATAGGAACAGTGGAAGAGACTGAAGATCCAAAACCAGGCTACCATGAAAGGCACCTACAGAATCAATTCAAAGAACTCAATCAACTAAGGAACAAGCAACAGTAAATAATCCTGGCACGATAAGAGGTGTAATGCCAAGATAGGATGATACAGCAAAAAGCACAAAGTGAGAAGCTGTAAAATCATGTAAACACAACCACTTCTAAGGCCTTGGTTTTGTGGATGGTCTTCTCTCTATTAAGACTAGCCACCACCAATGGTTGATGATGAGTAATGAGCAACACAACACTGATTACAAATATTAGGTTAACACCTGGTTATTGGCCAGGCGCGGTGGCTCACGCCTGTAATCTCAGCACTTTGGAAGGCTGAGGCGGGTGGACTGCTTGAGATCAGGAGGTTGAGACCAGCCTGGCCAACATGGTGAAACCCCGTCTCTACTAAAATACGAAAAATAGCTGAGCATGGTGGTGCGTGCCTGTAGTCCCAGCTACTAGGGAGGCTGAGGCAGGAGAATTGCTTAAGCCCAGGAGGCGGAGGTTGCAGTGAGCTGAGATGGTACCATTGCACTCCAGCCTGGGCAACAGAGCGTGACTTGGTCCCCAAAAAACACACAAAACAAACAAACAAACAAAAAAATGGTTATTGATGTCTCTTAGCATGTAACCAACAATTCCATATTATCAAATAGCTTTTAAGGCTAGGCGCGGTGGCTCACGCCTTTAATCCCAGCACTTTGGGAGGCCAAGGCAGGCGGATCACGAGGTCAGGAGATTGACACCATCCTGGCTAACACGGTGAAACTCCGTCTCTACTAAAAATACAAAAAACTAGCCAGGCGTGGTGGTGGGTGCCTGTAGTCCCAGCTACTCAGGAGGCTGAGGCAGGAGAATGGCATGAACCCGGGAGGCAGAGCTTGCAGTGAGCCGAGATCACACTACTGCACTCCAGCCTGAGTGACAGAGCGAGACTTCGTCTCAAAAACAAACAAACAAACAAACAAAAAAACAGCTTTTACTTTTATTTGCTTTGATTTTAACATATATGCTCGGTCACAATGAAGAAAATAGAAAAGCATAGTAACACTTGGAATCAGAAAAATGATTTATTCTTTCTAAAGATAACTCAACTGGACCGCACATACTAAAAGATTTGGGTGTAGTAAACAAATATTTATACACTATTTCCATTAAAGCTTTCTCTTAATTCTAGAGTTTCTTCTCCTATTTTCCAGAATCCCTGTCGATTGAGTACCCCATAACCATTCAGTAAAGACATAGCAACCAACTTCTCAAAGGCTAAGTCAGTAAAAAGTCAACTACCATCAAATGATGGATCTTTATAGTAACTGAATGCTATACACGGGCAATTGCCATTAAATGATAGATCTTTACAGGTGACAAACTTAATTTGGGGCCTGCGGCTGTCATTTCTCTCAGTAGTTCCCAAGTCCTGGCTTCTCTCCCTTCCCTGAACACAGCCCTTTCCTTGGTGGAAATGGCTTCAGGTCTTAGGAAGTTGGGGAATTATACATTCCCCCCATCCAGCAGACTCATTCCTGAAGGTACATTTTCTTTTCTGGGAAATTTCTTTAGCTGTGGTCATTCTATGTTGACATATTAACATTTTTTTCAAACACAGTTTATTGGACTTGATATTCCCAGTCCTGGTTTTATTAAACCAAAGGGTAGGCACTACTATCTTAGGCAGTCAAAACATTTTCAAAAACAAAATTTATATCTAGTCAACTAAAATTTTAAAACAGGAGACCTATTGTAGACCATATAAAAGTCCTTCCCAACTGCTAGGGTTAGTTTTCAAGAAATCTTTGTGACAGAATAATTCATAACTAAGGAATTAAGATCTTATGAAATTATACAGCTCACACCTGTGAACATGAACTTTAAGGCTTATAAACATTTTTATTTTTATGTAATAATAAAGCCCACAAAATTAAAAAGATTATCAAGCATCTAACTTACAAATAATGCAAACTATTGATTTTAATCTATAAACCCTTGCTAACCAGAAATTTACCAGTCTATCCCTATGTACCATTTTTCAAGATACTTAATACTTTGTTTTTGTTTTGTGACAGATAACATGCCTATCAAGAAGTATTGTTTTCTATACTTGTGACTACAACTCAGTGCTTTTCTGATTTTATTTTTAATCCAGGTTTCTAATTCCTGCCTTTCTGACTCCCTGTAATCCAAGAAACAGAATAATTTGGATATTTCAAAAGGGGGAAAAAAGTCTTTGTAAATATTTGTTCAACCTACCAGGTTGCTGTTTTAAAAACTAATATTCAGAATATCACATGTAACCCATAAATATGTACAATTATTATGTATACATAATAATTAACTTTTTAAAAAAGTTCACACCACTTACCCATGAAGGTATGTGGCAGGATAGGTCTTAGCAAATTTGCAGTAAATACTTTGCTCAAGTTGTTATGAGTAAAAAAGAAAAAAAAAATTTTTTTCCTTAGAGGGTTACGTCATTATAGATATGCTTATGGCAACTTCATGCCACAGCCTGTACCTTCAGGCCATTCCACATACCTCTCAACAATTTCCCTTCCCAACACAAGCAGGCAGGCCTAAGGCATGGTTAACCTTTTTATCTGCTTCTCGTAGCTTTATCAAGGTGTCTTGTAGCTTTATCAACGTGTCACTGCAAAAGCCTCTACTTTTTCTCACTATTTAGTCCCAGGTGAATTTTTTTCCTCTTTTAAAATTATCACCAATTGAGACAACTTCCATTTTCAAACAAAAACATTTATTGAGCACCTACTATGTGCCAGATACTTTGCTAAGTGGCATATATGGATTATTTAACCCTCTAAATACATTTTAATTGGTTCTTATCACTCAATTGAAGAAACTGGTACTTCAAGATATTCAGTAACTTGCCCAAATCAGAGACCTAGAAAGTGGAAGAGTAGGGAGTTTATCCAAGATAGTTCCACACAAGAATCTATGCATGGCATTATACACTTCTCAAGTTATGTATTTATTTTCTTAGGCATTTTCACTGCCACTATGAATGTTAAATATGTAATTCCTTCTACTTAGCATGTGATACCCAAATGTCACACTAGATGGCAACAAACGTCAAGGAACTAAACAAAGTAACCATTTCATCGCTCAGTAATGTAAGTAGTAGGGTTTTAAATTAAAATATGTATGCCATCTGACTTTTTAATACGCTCAGAAAGCAAAAATTCTAATGTGTTTTAACATACCTTCCAGATAAAAACTACTAGACTTGCAATACATTTTGTCCTTGCATTCATTATTACTAATTTACTGAAAATGCTATAGATTCCTAACGAACAATAGCGTTGCTTGCTCTCAGCCATTACATTTTTTAAAAAAATTAATTACAAAACTTCACATTAATAATAATTGACTTCCATTCAACAAACATTTATTGTTAATTAAGACGTAAATGGTCATGTGTGAAATACAATGATAGATGTCACAGACCTGATTTCAAGGTCTGCTGGTAGAGAAAGCTGTGTAAACAACTACCAAAATTATACACCACATCAACAGGAATATAGAGGAAAAAGAAGTTAATTCGAACAAGAAGGGGCTGGGGAAAACTTCTGGGAAGACTGCCACTGGAATTGAGCCTCATAGATGGAATAGATATTTCACAGATTAATACAAGACAGAAAAATACACCTTGAGCAAATGAATGCAAATGGCCAAATGTAGGTCATGTTCTGGCAACAGTGAAGGTGGTATGAAAGAGTAGAGTGAAAGAGTAGAGAGTGAAAGAGAAGACGAGCCACGTTGGAGTGGGGCCAGATTCGCCTTTTATTCTACTGCAAGAGGGGAGCTACCTAAACAGGGAGATTTGTAACTCAGGAATTATAAATGTTATGAAAGCACTGTGAAAAGTATGCTGGAATTAGATGAAATTTGAGGGAAACCAATTAGAAAGCTAATGTAACTGTCTGCATACTTGGTATAAGAATACGTGAAGTATACCACTGGGCACGGTGGCTCACACCTGTGATCCCAGCACTTTTGGGGGCCGAGGAGGGAGAATCAGTTGAGCTTAGGAGTGCAAGGCTGTAGTGAGATACGATCACACCACCAAGCCTTGGTGACAGAGTTAGACCCCGTCTCCGAAAAAAAAAAAAAGAGCATGTGAAGATGTGAAGACTTGAACCAGGGCAGTGGTGTAAGAATGAAAAGGTAGGCATAGTTAAATAGAAATTTGACGCTGAAGAGAGAGAGAGAGAGAGCGAGCTTGGGAACTGATGGAATGTCAAGAGCAAGCATAGCGAAGAACCAAGATGTTTTAAAGAATGCAAGCCAGGGCTGCGGTCAAGATGGTGCTGCCTTTGTTTGAAGACGATCACAGAGAAAATGGTAGAAGGAAAAGGAGTGGTAGATGGGAAGGCGGAGCCAATGAACAGTTTGGTTGTGTAGAGTTTCAGACGCCAGCAGTGTGTCATCCATAAAAAAGATCTAGTAGCTGTAAAACACTAGGGCTGGGGCTCAGGAGAGTAGTTAAAGCTAAAGGCATAATGTGGGCATATTCACTGGTAATATTTGGCCACGTGAGGAGAAATGAATCCCAGGAAGTCAAGGCAACATGGGAGGAGGGCTGGGAACTAACTCTGAGGAACATCCACACTTCAGACTTGTGGAAAACAAGAAAGAAGTTAAAAGAGACTTAAGAGTGGACAAGAATGGTACAATGTGGACCCATGAGAGTAATGTATCAGCTAAATCAAGGGAAAGAGATGATATGTTATGACAGGAGAGTTAACAGGGTTCCAAATCTATAGAGTTTGAGTCCAGTGAGGATTGAGATGAGGTCACTGGGTTTGGCAATCAGGAAGTGACCAGTGATCATTAAGTGAGCACTTCAGCAACATGAAATCAGGCTACAGTTCGTTCAAAGCCTGGCTGCGATGTGCTCAGAAGTGAAAGGAAAAGCTACCAGGGTGGACAACTGTTGTGAGATGTCTGCCAGTGAAATGAGGAATGGACAGTAATAAACGGAGTGAAAGATGATCACAGCAAAGCTGCTTTTTGTTTACTTAAATGAAGGCTGTGGGCAGGATGAGAGGGAAAAACAGTGAAGAGGAAAGGATAAAGGACGCCAGAAAAATGTGATGACACAGAAGTGGGAGACATCAAAAATGGGGAGAAAGATGTTCATCTTGGGAAATAACAGGGCCAGAAAAGAAAGGAGAAATAAGGAGAGGAGGCATTCGAGGGATGAGAAGATGCTGAGGAGGCTCTTGTCAGTTGGTCCTTAGTCAAGTGTGAAGCAGGTCATCTGATGAAAGTCAGGTGCCAGCAGTGGAGTTGGAAGTGAGGAAAATGGAGTTCCTGGCTAGAGCATATAAGGTTTTCAACTGCAGAGAAAAGAATTGTTCAATAGTACCTACAACCACTGAAGGTGACTAGGATTACTCTTCAGTGGAATTCATTAAGTAGATTTTTTTTAAGATGGAGTCTCACTCTGTTGCCAGACTGGAGTGCAGGGGCGTGATCTCAGCTCACTGCAACCTCCGCCTCCCGGGTTTAAGCGATTCTCCTGCCTCAGCCTCCCGAGTAGCTGGGACCACAGGTGCACGCCACCACGCCCAGCTAATTTTTGGAATTTTAGTAGAGATGGGGTTTCACCATGTTGGCCAGGACGGTCTCGATCTCTTGACCTCGTGATCCGCCCACCTCAGCCTCCCAAAGTGCTGGGATTACAGGCATGAGCCACCGCGCCCAGCTATTAAGTGGCTTTCTAAAATGACTTCCTTCAGCAATGCTTAGGAGGCTCAAATAGTCATCAAAAAAAAAAAAAAAAAAGTGTGATTGGGCCTAAGTTTCACTGGGTACTTTTGCTGGCAAAGTAGGTAAGCTGGAAAGATAAGAATAAAGGAATTGTAAAGTGCTAGTGAGAACTGAGTTGCAATTTCCTTCCTCAGTGGATATTTACTCAGTACCAATTTATTATGTGCTGAGATCTATGCAAGATGCTATGGATTTAATGGTGATCAGGATGGAGAAATTCCGTAAACAAGGGACTAGCGCAAACTGATTAACCATTGTTTAAGTTGTTACAGATAGCACTGAGCCAAAATTGCAAGTCATGTAGTCCAGGCATGTGCAATGGGAAAAAGCTTTAACCTCCTAATTGTTTTTATTTTATTTTACATTTTTGTTGAGTCCATAGTAGATGCATATATTTGTGGGGTACATGAGATGTTTAACCTCCTCATTGTGAATACCACCAGCCTGGCAGACTGGCTGCACCGGTATCACCTGGGGCTACTCAGAAATGCCTCTGAGACCAATCTTCCTGATCTTGCTGCAGAATGAGGAGACAGATTTGAGTGTGGCCTCTTGCCTCCTTGCCAGTCAACTTGCAAGAAAGCCTTTTCTTTTCTTAAAAGCCAAGGCCATAGCATTGGCTTCTATGTGCATAGGGAAGCAAGCCCTTGGCTTGGTGACAATTTTAAAGTTTAACAGAGATTTCTCCAAGAACTTAATATAGAGCTACCATTCAACACAGCAATCCCATTCCTGGGTATATACCCAAAGGGATATATATCATTAAACCAAAAAGATACATCAACTCAAATGTTCATCACTGCATTGTTCACAACAGCAAAGACATGGAGGCTGGGCATGGTGGCTCACACCTGTAATCCCAGCACTTTGGGAAGCCGAGGCGGGTGGATCACTTGACGTCAGGGGTTCAATACCAGTCTGGCCAACATGGTAAAACCTCGTCTTCACTAAAAATACAGAAATCAGCCTGGCGTGATGGTGCACACCTGTAATCCCAGCTACTCGGGAGGCTGAGACAGAAGAATCACTTGAATCCTGGAGGCGGAGGATACAGTTAACCAAGATCACACCACTGCACTCTAGCTTGGGCGACAGAGCAAGATTCCGTCTCAAAAAAAAAAAAAAAAAAAAGACATAAAATCAATCTAGGTGCCCAACAATGGCAGGCTGGATAAAGAAAACATGGTACATATATACCAGGGAATGTATACATCCACAAAAAAGAATGAAATCATGTGCTTTGCAGTGACATGGATGTAGCTGGAAGCCATAATCCTAAGCAAATTAATGCAGTAACAGAAAACCAAACACCATATGCTCTCATTTATAAATGGGAGCTAAACGTTGTGCACACACGGACATAAGCATAGGAGCAACAGACACTGCAGACAACTTGGGGTTGGAGAGAGGGGGGCATGGGCTGGAAAAGTATCTACTGGGCACTATGCTCAATACCTGGGTCCACCATGTAACAATCCTACACACATACCCCTGTACCGAAAATAAAAGCTGAATTTTTTTTAAAAAGTTTAATGAAGGATACGGACAAATAAGCAATAATAATACATTTTGATAAATGCTCTAATAAGTAGTGGTTCTCAAATGGGGGCAAATTTGCCCTCCAAAGGACATTTGGCAATGTCTGGAGACATTTTCGGTTGTCACAACTTGGGGGAGGAGGGTAAGTTACTGGAATTGAGCAGGTAGAGGCCAGGAATGCTTCTAAACATCCTACAATGTGCAGAACCGCATCCAAAACAAAGAGCTACGTAGCCCAAAATGTCAATAGCGCCAAGGTTGAAAACCCCTGCTATAAAGGCGTATTAGGGGTACATCAAATCCAGGCAGGGGAGATCAGTGGTTTCCTAGAGGGAGTACCATGTGGGCTAAGACAGGTAAGGCTAGAGAAATACACAGGCAGTGCAGTGGAGAAGAATGTGTATGGCACATACAAAGACTCAGAGGCTGGAGAGAGGATGGGGTAATCAGCAGGATTCTCACCACTACCACTATTTATTGAGAAAATATTTTGTGCCTGCCTGGGTTTGTATAAGATAACCAACATACATTTTTAAAATGCAGTCCTCATTCACAATCCTACGAGTCACATATTTCTCCGTTTTACAGATGAGGAAAGACTGGGGCACGGAGAAGCTAAAGTAACTTGTCCAAGGTCACATAGCGAGTGAATGGTGGGGCCACAAGTTGAATCTAGGTCTGGCTAACTCTAGTAAGCCCATGTTCACTCCCTAAACGCTCCTGGCTTTGACGATAGCTGAGTGTACTGGGGGATAGGGTGTGAGAGGAGGAAAGAAGCAGCAGCCTTGGAGGACAAAAGGGAGCCACATTATGACAGACCACGGGCATGGGAAAGAATGTGGAGACTATCTTGAAGGCAGTGAAAATTCACCGAAGGATTTTAAATCAGAGTCACATGATCAAATGTGTGTTTAAGAAAGATTGGTTCTGGCTGCAGTGTAGGGAGTGGAACGAAGGAGGGAGGCAAGCTAGGAAGAAGTGTAGTAGATAAATCCAGAGATTACTCAGCTTCCATAAGAAAAGTGTTAATGAGGGAAAGAATTCAAGAAAACGTTAGAAACTCAGATCTGTACTTAGTGACTGGTTAAAAGTTACGGGTGAAGGACGGTGAAATCCAGTTTTCTGATCAGAGCATGTTAGTGGATAAAAGTGCCATCCAGTAAGAGAATACAGAAGGGGCAGCAGATTTGGGAGAGTGACTATGTGAATTCAATTTGAGATTGTAAAATTTATATTCAAATGGGAAGAAAAGAAGACCAGCCTGGACACAACAGATAAAATGAGAGAGAAAAAGAATGCTGAAGAACTAGAGGCGAAAATGAAGACATGGAGCAGATTTAACTTTGACAGGGAGGAAAGAAGAGGGAAGGCTCTAGTCAGAGTGTGGTTTCAGAGTTTGAGATCTTAGGGGCACTTCAGTTCATGTGGGAGGTTCGCGTAGAAGTAGGGGATGTAGTAGAGTTAAGGAAGCTGAAGAGTATTAGTGTTTTGTGTATCAACAACATGGAAATTCAAACATTTAAGGATGACAAAAGAGACAGAATGAAGAGGAAAAGGGTCAGATGTTAAAACTTTTAAAAAGGGGCCAGGCGCGGTGGCTCATGCCTGTAGTCCCAGCACTTTGGGAGGCCGAGGTGGGTGCATCACCTGAGCTCAGGAGTTCGAGACCAGCCTGGCCAACATGAAGAAACCTTGTCTCTACTAAAAATACAAAATTAGCCGG